>NC_056726.1:890024455-890031955 GCF_019279795.1 Protopterus annectens | reverse complement strand
GCTCAGTGCATTTGAGATTATGAACATAGCTAAAACTGTCTTGTGATTGGCTTTGGCTTGGACTGCTATTTTAGCCTCATACAAGGCTTTGGTGGATTTTGCTCAGCTCCTGAGTTGTTTGTTAATTTTAGTGGCAAGGGTTCTAACATTCTGAGAAATACTATCCTTACTTTTGGTCAAAATTATTTTCCTTCTGTTATAAAGCTTGTTGATATTATGTATCCACCACGTGGGTTCATTTCTGGGGTTTGACCTACGCTTATTTCTATGGGGTATTCTAGTACGGTCTGGTGGTGTACATTTCTGTGTATTCTGTCCAGTTAACTGGGTTTGGTGGGGATTTGAAGCTTACCAATGTATCATTTAGGAGTAGGTAGTTTGTCTTAAAGAAATTTCTGAAGGTAATCTTGGGTGTAAGGAATCTCTGGTTTCAGTTTTATTTCAAAGGACACTGCTTTGTAGTCAGACCTAACAAGTGATGAAGATATGCCAGGAATGCAGCAAGATGCTGCCTATTAGTATGGACAAGTTCAAAGATGCTACTTCCCCTAGTGGATACTCTGACTAATTGTTCTAGGGCATTTGCATTGACAAAGGTCAGGAATCTCTTTGTTTGTGCACTAGCGGTGATGTAGGTTTCCCAGTCTATAGTTGTAGAGTTTATATCACCTAGGAAAATGGTATTGGGTTAAATAATTAATGATTCTTGTTCCTGTAGAGAGGTCTTTTGGCTCTCTTTTGTCATACAGAGAGTTCTATAGCTTGCTAATATATGGTATGGGACCTTTCTGATGGTTATTTGTGCAAGAAGAAGCTGTAGTGCATCAAGCTGCTTTACCAGCCTTGATGTGAGTCTCTTCTGAATGTAGACTGATACACCTCCACTTTCCCCCTCCTAGGTAGAAGTTGATTTAAATGTGTGGAAGGCATTATAGCCCTGCACAGCAGGAATACTCTCTGCAATTTTAAACCATGTCTCAGTCACTACATAGACATCAATGTTTTTTACTCAGGCTACAAGTAACACCTTCATATTTTCCTTTGCTTTTTTCATTATACTGGCAGTTTTATCAGGTTGGCATTACCTAAACAAAAACACTATGGGGTGGACAATGTTTTTGCCAATAATTGAAACCTTAGAGGGGACAGAAGCTCGCCATCCCTGGCAAACCAGCGTGGACTGTCGATCATATCCTCCTAGGCTGACAAATATTTGACCACATTTGAATGACATGAAAAACTAAGCCAATTATTGAAGTCAATTATTTTTTGCTGATACTGAGGCATCATCCTTGGAGAAGGCAGAATGCTGCTTAATGCTTAGGCTCATACCTGCCTTGAACACATAGTCTGAGAACTCCATCATATCTCTCTTCATATAATCCAGGGAGGTACAACTCAAGTCATTGACACCAGCATGAACTATGACAGAGTCATGCTGGTACTTGTTGTTCAAGGATTTGAATACATGCATGAACCCTTTCGTTGCTCAGCTTGGTAAAAGGCACATTTGTAATGTCTTACAATGGAGTCACCTATAATGAAATGCTTAGTTGAGTCAATGCCTGCCTTATGGACTAAGCATCTGTGACTCTGGGACTCCTTGTGCTATGTGAGAAAGTAGGATTAATATGTTGAGTGTGCCTATATTGTGTTTTGCAGGTCTTTGAGGCTTAAACAAGTTAATCTTTCAAACATCAGCATTTGATGAATTATTTGCATTTTGATGGCTTTGGAGAGTTGTGATGTGTGGTGTACTGTTGATGATTTTAAAACAAAACACTGTATTGCAGCAGGAAGCACAGCACGTAAAATGTCCACCAACATTCATAGATGTTCGAAATATCTTTAATAAAATGCAAGTTGGTAAGTGCTTTCATCAAGTACACATTGGCTTCATCAGACTGTAATAATATTAAAACACACAGCCACATGCTTTATAAAGTCGTATGATCAAGTAAAACAATTCCAATTCACCAATAGCATGTTACATCATCTTTCATTTGCATACATGTATTGCTTTCAATTATTTTTTGATAGCCTCACTTATTAAAGGAAAATAGCTCCTTTTCAATACATGTATTGCATCTAAACATTGCACCTTACTTACTAAACCAAACTGACTGGCCATCCTACCTTGGTAATCTCCTTTTATAAAGTACAGGTTTTATTGAAACCATACTATTTAAACCCAAACCTTTATCAGCTCTCAACCGAAGGATCCATTTAAGTTCAACTTCACTAGTTCTATTTTCAATGTTGCCCATCCTAGGCCCTACTTGCACTATTTGTATAATCTTAAACTTAAAATGATCAACTCGATCACTATCTGCAGTATATCTAGCAAGTGCATTTGTGCTATTGCCTACCCTAATACTATATAAATGTTCCCTTACATGTTTTCTTAAAGTTTGATCGGTCTTCCCAACATAACATTTTTTACAATATTCACAGTGTGCAAAATACACTAGATGCTTTGTGGTGCAAGCTGCTCTTACATTAAATGTAAACTTTCTATTAAAGTCTGGATGTATAAAGGTATTATCGCTATCTACTAGTGCAAAGAATTGCAGGAGCCACAAGGATATGTTCCATATTGTTGAACATTTGGCTGTCTGACTTTATCTGGATAGCATAGCATCAATATTAACGATCTACAATTTTTAAATCCAAATGTAGGGCTTTCCTCACCACTATGTTAATCTTATCATCTGTTCTTAATAAGTGCCAGTTGTTCTGAAATACTTGTTTAACCAAATTAACATTACTAGTGTACGCCATCAAAACTTTAAGTCTACCCTTAGAATCATAGTGCTTCTCATTCTCTCCTGCAGCTGAATCGTAAATAGATGAAAAATATGGTTTAGCTCACCCATCCCTCATAAAATCATCTTCTACCAGGATGGTGTTCACTTCACTGTCCTTATACCCTCTATGTATTAATGACTCTCTAAGTGTATCACATCCACCCTTATAATCCAGTTCAACATTATGTAACCTGGAAACTCTCATACCTTGCCCTTTTATGTTGTTAAATATCCTTGTAGGGTGCATGCTTTTCCTGTGCAATATTGAGTTTCTATAACATTCCTTTCTGTACAGACTAGTAGTCAATGTACCATCCAAACCTTTATTTACTAATACATCCAGAAATTCTATGGATTTGCATGACCATTTATACGTGAATCTCAAAAATGTAGTAGATTCATGCAATTTCAAGACAAACTGTTGTAGGTCTTCTATGCTACTACCCCACAACAAAAACACACTGTCTACAAAATGACGATAAAACAGAACATGCTGTGACTATGGTTCCATCCTAAACACATTCTCCAACTCCCATTGTGCCATAACTGCATTTGTATAACTATTTGCACAGCATGTCCCCATTGCTACACCATGCTTCTGTTTATAGTAGCAGTTGTCAAACACAAATATATTGTTGTTAAGCACAACATCCATGAAATCACAAATCCATTCTATTAACTTATGTCCATATTCACTTTGATCAATTAAATATCTACATAAATATTCTACTCCTTCCATATTAGGTATTGTTGTAAACAAAGATACCACATCCATAGTAACTAACATATATTCACGTATTTCGTCATGCCTTTCCACAAATCTGTATAGATCCTGTAAAAGATGTTTAGTATCCCTCAACACAGTTTGTTGAAAGGCATGACCAAATACGTGAATATATGTTAGTTACTATGGATGTGCCTTAATCACTCTGTATCCAACGGCCCTTGTTCTGCCCATCAACAAAATAAACAGCCATGCAGGTCCCGAACTCTATACACCATAGTCACAGTAGTTAACCACCAAGCCATCACAGAAGTACAGAAGAATGAGGTATCAGCAAACAAGTCCTCACCATAATACAACAAAACTGAACCTGTGAAAGGAATCAGTATACAGTCATATGTTCCATAACCCACTACATAACATACATATGTGAAGTGGAGTACAGCAGTAAGCCCAAACGTGAGGTGTAATTATAATAGAGTGTTGAAGTCTCCAATAAAACACAAGGACCCCATAGAGTGTACGTACACATTAATCATGGATACAAGGCATACATATAAGGTGTAATGAATAATAACTCAATGCCAAAAAGGAATTATAATGTAAGCAAAGCTAATCATTGCACAGGACAGCTTAAGAGGTGTAAGCAATGTGTAGGGAAGCTAACTCATTGTGCCCAATGGTATACCCCTTTAAACAATGCCAACTGTAGGTAATCAGGTTTGCCCATAGCTTAGCCTTTTCAAAATCGGTCAATCACAGAAAAGTGTGGGAAATCAGCCCTACATAAACCCAAGTGGATGGAATACATCTCATAACTGGTTGTAGCTTCCCCTTGCAGGCACTATGGTAGTAAGGGGAGAAGGTGTGTGGTTTTGGCCACAGCGCTGATGCATCCAGGAGTCCAAGGTCATGGCAGGACTCCTTGTTAAAGACCATGATCAGAGACTACTGCAGGGCCAGTACCAAGGCTCCCAATATAAGGCAGAGGCCTGTGACCGTCTCGCCCATGAACTCACCAATGCCACTGGCGTGGTGAGCAGGTCAGGCACCACTATGCTGACCTGAAGTGGCATAAGGGGGACCTCTTGGAGTAGTGGATCCAAGAGGCTAGAGCGGCAAGAGATGTTCCAGTCATGTGTAAGTTTCACCCTAGTATGTGTGTAATAATTGCCAGCTCAGGTATATCATGGATATGTATGGCTAAATATTCCTCTTATGTCCCCCACAGCTGCAATGGAGTGGGCTGGGAACCAGGAGGCCCCATCAGTTGCCTGGCGAGGTTGCGATGTGAGGCAGGTCAGCAATACTCAAGCATTTACTGTCATAGGAAATAAAACTAAAGTAGTAGTAAATTTATTGCCTGTATAAAACCTGTATTGTTCAAGGCAAATACTGCATACACTAGGAATATGGCAGGAAGAGTCTCATATTGTTTGTATGTCAATAAAAGTGTAATAGCCTGTTAAAACAGGTCTAACTGCTGGACTGCATGTGTATATTCTGGTATCATATGGTAATGTAGATTTGCAATCATGTAATAGCACTGTTGTAGTAAGCACTCTGATACCCACACCATGCCCCATACATTGAATGTGTAGGAATGCCTGTATATGACAGGTGCTATCCCCAGAGGCCATTTAGTACAACTGAGAGACACATAGATAGTAAATAGGGAAAATGCAGACAACAAAAAATGAATAGCACATGCAACTGAGATGTGAACTGTTGCATTTTTAGCACACACAGCCACGGTTCGAATCCTGCCACTGGTAGTAGTCTGCATACAGAATCATACCCCACAACTGAACAGATATGTCAAGAATGTCTAGTAAAGTGGCCCATATCTATTGCCTATCAACCTGTCTCCCTGGGAAATTAGTGGGATGATCCCAGACGTATAGGCAGCAAACAGGAAATACAACTGATTGACACACAGCTATGAGAACAAAGCTAGCACACTAGCAACTCCCCAATACCTTATGTGACTAAGAAGCCACGTATGTCCCATTTACACCCCAACTTGTCAAGCTGTGGTCAGAGTGTGTACAGTAACAGAGTGAGATGTATGTGCATAATAGTAATGTGGAATCTAGTACTGTGTGTGGGAACATTCAGGTAGTGCTAAGAAACATTCCTCCCACAGGTCTGTCACATACCAACACTGTGCCCAGAAATACAATAATTATATGCAGTTGTTCTGAATAATGAGGTATTACACATCACCGTCACTCACACTGTCCAACAACATATAACTGTCTAGGAAATTTGTATATGAGTGTTGTAATACAAGGTCAGAATGCAAAAGTATAGGGGATTTATAAGACAGAAAGCTGATAGGAGATATACAGCAATGTCTGTAAAGCAGACACAACTGTGATGGACAGTGTTTAAGTTGTAGCAGACACAGCCATGGTCTGAATCCTGGGAGTGGAATTGGGCTGCATACAGAATCATACCCCACAACTGTACAGATGAGGCCAGAATGTCCAGTATATGTGCCCATATCTGCTGCCTGTCCCCCTGTCCCCCTGGTAAGTCTGTGGGATTATCCCAGATGTTTAGCCAGAAAACAGGGAATACAAGTGATTGTCAAACATCATGAGAACACACCTGTCACTGTAGCAACACCTGAAACTGTTAGGAGAGTAATATTTCAGCTATGTCCTATCTACACTCCCATGTTGTCAAGCTGTGACCAGAGTGTGTACAGTAACAGAATGAGAGGTATGTGCATAATACTAATGTGTAAGCTGGAACTTTGTGTGGCAACAGTCAGGTAGTGCTAACAAACATTGCTCCCACAGGTACACTGGATATGAACACTGTGCTGATAAATACAGACCATTACAACCTGTACTGGTACTGTTCACTCTGGTATTGTAGGGAATTGTGAGTGTTGCAGTTTCTCTGAATAATAAAGTAAAACTGGTCACTGTCACCCACCCTGTGCTACATTATATAACTGTGTAGGAAAGTATGTATATGTTTGTGTCAGGTCACTACAGGTGGAAGAGAGCAATATTCTAGATATGTCCCAGCACACCGGCATGTGGTCAACACATGGCCAGAATCTGTGCAGAAAGAGTTGGATAGCTATGTACAAACCAACAACTGGGAATCCAGGAGTTTGTGTACAAACAGTTAGTGTTAACAAACATTCCTTCTACAGGTATACCAGGTAAGAAATGTATACTGCATGTAAAATCAGTTCATGTGTAATGATGACGGCAGCCATATCACTGTTCAAAGTAAAGCTATAGGGTAGTGTAGTAAGACTTGTAAGGTACAGATAACAGCACTGACTAGGAAAGTAATGTGGACTACAGGAATATACTAGTTGTTAATTGACATCTTTCTCCCCCTCCACCATATCTCCAACAATAATCAACATACCCACCCCAACTGGTATGAAATGACACCTATGTTCTGATAATGTCCAATTGTTTGATAAATATTTTGATGGTTCCCATGCATGTGCTATATTGAATTATTCCAACATTGGTGGCATGGTACCATCAATGTACCTGCATGCTCTTCTTATTACCACTGTGGTCCCATATATGCATGTGTTCTGTTGGCTATGCAACTGTTCCGTATCTGATGTCTGGGTTAATGGGAATATCTATGCATGCTGTTATACCTAACCCTCAAATGTGTTGACTATTACTAACCCACAAATGATGATGAAATCTAAACACTATAGCATGCCTGGGAAGGCCGGTCCCAGCGGGCCCACCTGTCCCACCTCAGCTGGTCTTGGCAGCAAGCACCAGCATATCTGGGGCCCAACAATGAACCTCCCTGTCCATTGGTCCTGCACCACCTTCAGGTGGAACCACCTCAGGGGGTGGGGCTTGCCCCCTCTGGGAGTGGGTGCAGACAGGCACCTGTCACCCATCGCCAGGTCAAGGTCGTAGTGTATAGAGCAATCAATGAGCAGTTTGGTGATCTTCTACGCCAGCTCGA
>NC_056726.1:889969455-890019455 GCF_019279795.1 Protopterus annectens | reverse complement strand
TGTGGGAGATCGCATCTGCTTTTCATATGTACACCATTGGCTACTGACAGACATCCTAAGGACATCATAGTACAGTACCGCTGCTAGCACATAATGCTCCTCTGGACTAAAACAGAGATATTGGCCAATATATGGGGACATTCTGACATGCTCTGTACAGTCCAGAGGTATACACAGAACCCCTTAGTGCAAAACATGTGGACCAAGCCTGACAATATAGATGTTAACCGCCATGTAGATAGATATAACACATAATGACTGGTATACATTTGCCCCCATAGGTTATGCATTCACACACCCCTGTTTGTCGTGACACATAATAACTGCTGGTACAGAGGTGCCATGGCCACATACTACCCACTAGATATTGACATACAACTGTACAGCATCCCACTGCTCTGTCTGACATACATGACTGTTAAGGGAGGCCCAGCAGCAGTACATCTGGCAAGTATCTCGACATGAAATTTCACTGGGTAAGTACACTAAACTGCTAGGCGTGTAACAAAGCACTGTGCGGGCTACAGGCAGACTGGCTCAGTACTGGCCTACATCTCCTATGGGGGAATGCATATGTACCTGCATATATAGCAGGCTCTACAGGCATGTCACAGCACAGTGTAAGATACACCTGTGTAAAAGTGCATAACCACAACCAATGTAAACACAGCCACAGCCAGATATGGTAAGCTAGCATAATATTATAGTATATGGACTATCTGATCAACACCATCCTCATATGTGCCACTCACACACTAACCCTACATATACTGGGCAGCTACACAGTGTGGTCTGATGCCAGTCTGTGGTATGGAACATGTGTGTGTATGGCCCTACAAACATGTAAGCCAATACAGTAACATACAGTGGAGCAGCATGTAACATCAGATAGGACGGGACCAAGAACAATTATGTCTACTACAGACTGCACACAGGCTAAAGTACATATTATCAATACACACACTGTCGACATTCACCATAAGTACAAAGACCTCAGTACTGTACAAACAACCACAGAACATCCAGGTTATGTCATCAAATATAACCCGTACTGTACATAACATGTGTAGCAGTCTGATATCTCACTGGCTTATTATCAGATATGATGGCACTAATTATGGTGTACAGCACATATGCATCTCTTAATGCATGACATATGTACAAAGGTTGACAGAGTTGTGGCTGGAAGCACATACACAGGGCCAATATTGATATGTTGCTGTGATAACCTCATACATTTACTTTTGTAACAGGGTTTGTAGCAACATATGTCCTATGAGGGATATGAAGTCAATAACTGTCACGGCTTTCACAATCTACAGACTGCAATCCTCACACTACTTTCTGCAGTTCACAGATAGATGCTCTGTGGGTAACACATGAAACCAAAGGCACCACATAGTGCCCATTCTGCAGATAACCCTACAGATGGGGATTCCTCATAAACATAGAGCTGACATGGCAGGTATTAAACATGTAGGACAGCCATATCCACACACACCCTGTTAAACCAACATTACTCCAAATGCAGTATAGCAGCACTTACAGTCTGTAGTCAGGTCAGGCACATCCCCTTCTTGTAGGTTGCCCTGTTTCCACAGTGCATGTTATTAGAGGTAAATCACCAATCCATCTTAGATGCTGTTTGCCAAACAACAGATCAAATTCCTGCTCACAGTGAATGAAAAGGCCCAACACCAACATGATGTTCCTAGATATTGGAGTGTGTCTCCATGCAACTGGCTATGGGAATGTTACCACAGCTATTCCACATGCAATCAGCTAGGGGAGGGCTGCAATTCATGCAGAGGCCATTAGCTGATCATGAGCATCACTTAAAATACACATGCTGCTGCCTAAGCAAAGCAGGTGTAGGTCTCCACATCCACCAGATTGGGAGTGAGAGAGGCAAACAGAGGCAAAGCAAGTCAGGGAGGGGTGGGAGAGTAAAACTTAAGCATGTTTGTGTCACACACCTACCAGCACAGGGTATCAAACCCCTGATGACAATGTAGTGCTATCACATTTCTATGCCGTTATTGGATGCACCACATAGGTTACATGTTGTGGACCCCTCAGAACGTATATGTGATGGTGAGTGACATCTGCAACAAGGATATGGTAGCTATACAGTGGTTGTAGTTCACATGCCTATCCGCATGAAGAGGTGCCAGCATCAACACAGCCACATTCTCACAGGGACGCACACACACTGACACACTTGGCAGGGCCAGGCATACCACTCATCACTAGAGAGATTGCCACAACACATTACTGTGCAGGTATCACATGCACCACAGGGGTCATAGGGAGGTTATATGGGCAAAGGGTATGGGGAGGTGTCTGATATCAGACAGCATGCTTCAGTATACTAATTGATGTTGTAGTGAGTGTGAATGTGAACATACGTATCATACAACACATACCCCCCCCCACACACACACACACACACACACACACACACACACACACACACACACACACACACACACACACACACACACACACACACACACACACACACACACACACACACACTAACACACACAGGGTGCCACTACTGACATGTATGTGTGCATTGCTTCATGGGTATGTAGTGGTCAACTGTGCCAGAAGGCTATACAAGGCTAGGTGATGGGTACACCTTTGCATCAGGCCACATGACAGTGGTCTGCATTGTGGCTCAGGGCTGTAGTTTCTGGATTTGCACACACAGGTGGGTATTGTATTCACCATCAAGTTACCTGGGTGACTATTGTGTGTGGCCAGTGCTGTGCATTGCTTACCATGTATGTGTTCCTTAGTCCATGACATGGACAGTTTCCATGATGTGCACACCTCCCACATGCATGTACAGTGATATGTGGAACTGTACCTGGGGTGTCTGGCCCATGTTGTGTGCACATATTATCATCAGATGTGCCAGTCCGGGACTCATGTGGCAGGAACTGGGTAATGGACAGCAGGTTTACCCTGCACCTACATTGATAGCATGCTAAAAGCATTCCCCTGGTGTCAGTGGCATCTGTTCATACAGGGCATGTTTTCAGGCATGGTATGTCCTTTGTGGGTCACATTTGATGGCACCCCAGGTGTTGCAGGTGTCCAGTGGAAAACATGGGGGAGGTGCACTGTCTACATGTATGTGCCTATTGGACAGATGGACAGGGTGCCATGACCTCTGTAGGCCACTGCAATCACTCCAGAGTTACTATCAGTTGGCAATATGCAGTGTACTACCAACATAGCGGTTGTTGCCTAGGCAAGTGTGTGTGTGCATGAGACATGGGTTGATAGTGTTCTCTAGCTAATACTAGGGTTGTTTGCCTGGCCTTGATATCATATGTATGGGTATGGTTTGCACCCCAGCCTCTCGGCTATTTCACATCTGTTATCCCTGTATGGTGGACATTGTGATGTATACTAGGGCCACCATATAAGAAATTTGCAAAACCTGCTCCACATTGGGATTGGGCCAGTTGTTACACAATCACAACCACCTCCACACAGGATACCAGTTACAAACACAGAAACACACACACACACACACACACACACACACACACACACACACACACACACACACACACACACACACACACACACACACACACACACACACACCTGTCATTAGAACTCCTACCTAACTAGTTTATTACACTACAGCAGTACACAGTTATAGTATGCACCATGGAGATTACAGGAGCACTCCTTCCCTAAAGGTGTATATCACATTGGATGACATCAGCAGGATTGCCAAAGTAGTACATTCAAATTGTAGTGAGTGTGGCTAGGCTAAAATGAATTGCTCCCTACACAGACATTGAAACACACACACAAAACCTCCACAACCAACATGTGTGAGTATAGAACTCCTAACAGAGGTCTATATCACACTACATCATGAAGCTGTTATATGATGCACCACAGGGATTACTGAGGAACTCTTTCCTCAAAGGTGTATTTCACATTGGATGACATCAGCAGAATTGCCAAAGTAGGGCATTCAAATTGTGAGTGTGGTTAGACTAAAATGCATTGCTCCCTACACAGACATTGAAACACACACAAAATATCCTCAACCAACATGTGTGGGTATAGAACCCCTTACAGAGGCCTATATCACACTACAGCATGAAGCTGTTATAGGATGCACCACAAGGATTACTGGAGAACTCCTTCCCCAAAGGTGTATTTTACAGTGAATGACATCAGCAGGATTGCCAAAGTAGGGCATTCTAATTGTAGTGAGTGTGACTAGCCTAAAATGCATTGCTCTCTAAACACACACACACACACACACACACACACACACACACACACACACACACACACACACACACACACACAATTGCCAGGTTTGGGATTTCAACTCCTATCTAACTATTCTATCATACTACAGCAATACGCAGTTATAGGACGCGCTACAGAGATTATGGGGCTACAACCTTCCCAGAGATGTATTTCTAGGTGGATGACATCAGCAGCCTTGCCAAAGTAGAGCATTTGGATTGTAGGGAGTGTGACTACCCTAAAAAGAATTGCTCTCTATACAGACAGAGTCAGACAGACACACACACACTTGCCAAGTCTGGGATTAGAACTCCTACCCAACTAGTTTATCACACTACAGCAGTATGAAGTTATAGGATGTGTCACACAGATTACAGGGCTACAACCTTCCCAGAGATGTATTTCTAGGTGGATGACATCAGCAGCCTTGCCAAAGTAGAGCATTTAAATTGTAGGGAGTGTGACTACCCTAAAATGCATTGCTCTCTATACAGACAGAGACAGACAGGCACACACACACAAACACCCACACACAGTTGCCATATCTGGGATTGGAACTCCTACCTATCTAGTTTATCACACTACAGCAGTACGCAGTTATGGGACGCACCATGGAGATTACTGGGCTACAACTCTCCCAAAGGTGTATTTCACAGTGGATGACGTCAGCAGGCTTGTCATAGTAGGGCTATGGGGAGGGCAGTTTGTGTGCATGGGCCATAACCCTTTCATCTAGAGGTTGACACACCGCATGCAGGCACACACAGGGTCATATTCCACAGGTACGTGTATAGAACTGCTAGATGACTACTTCCTTGTACAGTCATGTTGCACAGCTAGTACGTGCACAACATAGTCTGTAATGCTGACAGATACCAGTAGCTAGTATCTACAGTGAGTAACATCTAACCCTCATGTGGTTGTGGCCCTTTGGCTGTGTGTTGGGTGGGACAGGCCTGGATGGCTCCTTGTCACAGTCACCCTCTTCCACACATCTACGTACGTCTACCTTTGGCTTATTATAGTGTGTTGTCCTTAGATATAAGTCTGTATTCCTGTCCACTGTGTGTGAAAAGCATGTGTGGTGCATACTGAGGAGTGTCTGCACTAACATCTGCAACTGCCAGATATATCTGGTCCACTGGTGTTTGCAGACATGGCCTTCATGTGTTTAAGTGTGTGAGCATGCCTAGTATGATCTTTCAGTATGTTGTTGACTGACATTGCCTTCATTTCTCTAAGTATGCGAGCATGCCCAGTATGCCCATCTGTATTAATGTGTGGATCAAGTCCAGGTAGTCTGCACTGCAGTGCTGACTGATGTGTTGTGCACCTGCATGTAGCTTACTGTTTCTGCAGGGTATCCGTCGATCATTTGGCATTGACTGTTACTACATTCTACATTGGATGGGGGGCACACCTGACTATTTCTGCATTTCAACACAGGTTTGGGGGGCACACCTGACTGTTACTACATTTCTTCGTAGGATGGGGGGCACACCTGACTATTTCTACACTGGATTGGGGGGGGGTGCATCTGACTGTTACTACATGTCTACGTAGGATGGGGGGCACACCTCACATTTGTACTCATTTACTATGACTGTACTGGTATGTCAGGTACTCCATTTAATTCTGTAGTCTTACCTATCATGATGACTAGAGGCATACCAGTGTACTACAGATCTTAGCTTTTATTTAACTACATATTAGTTTCTGACTTCCTACCCTTCAGAACTGATGTCCCACTGCATGACCTGCTGTAATCTGTCTGTGTAGGCCTGGGGGGGAGGTTACCCATAGGCCTCATTCAGAGGCCATAGCACAGCTTTTGTTTGTGTTTGTCTACACCTGCCCTGCTGGCTGTGACTGTTGTTGGGTATGTGAACCCCCCTGACTGGCATGTGTGAGTCATTTGCCTTGTGGGTGTCCTAGTATTGAGGGTGGTGCTGCAGGGCTGCCTATGTCGGATGCACATAGTACACTCCCTACACATGGCTGAGCACAGGTAGTGTAATGTTTGGCATCCCTTTTACTGTATGTGAGAGTCAGAGAGAGGTGTTATTCCCTGGGTCCCTCCTGTGTCAGTGTATGTGCTATGCGTTGCCTCTTTGCCATGGTCAGGGCATACTGGGCACACCTCCTTCTGCCTACTGGGGCAGGCTTAGGTTGTTCCTCCTCTGAGTCACTCTGTGCCTGTGCAGGCCTTGGCAATGGTGAGGGGTTGTGTGGCCCTCCCCCATGCTGCTCCTGCTGCAGCTGTTCCTGCAGGATCATATTGTGTAGCATGGCACATATGAGGACAATTTGGGTACATGTAGCTGGTGGGTACTGCAAAGCTCCACCAGATGTGTCCAGGCATGGGAACCATGACTTGAGCATCCCAAGCACATGCTCTACTATAATTCTGGTCTGTGCGTGTGCCTCATTATGGAGTTCTTGTTCAGGTGAGTGCATTTCTGATGGGTGTCATCAGCCACGGTTCCAGTGCATATTCAGCATCCCCCACTAGGTGACCGTGAGGGATGCCCCCACTGGCAAATCTCTGATACAGCTGCGTCAGATGCCAGATGTGGGAATTGTGATAGCTTCCAGGGCAGCCAGCACACACATTCATTATTATGCCCTGGGCATCGCACATGACCTGGCAGTTGATGGAGGGGAAGCCCTTGTGGTTGATGAAGACCCTACCCCGCTCACTGGGTGTTGCTTTGATGCATATGTGTGTGCAGTCTATAGCACCCACTACCCCAGGGTATTCTGCTATTTGGTGGAACAGTTGCATATTGCTGGCCAACGCCTCACGGGTGTTGGGGAAATATACATGCTCACAGACATGTGCTGACATGGCAACCAGGAACTGGAGTACCCTGGATGCTGATGCCTGTGTAATCCCCATCATATCCTGAGTTGGCCTTTGGAAGGTACTTGTAGCTAGTATTCTTAGGCCTACACATACCTTGGTATCCACTGGGATGGGTTCCCCTCTGTTAGTTCTGTGTGTCAGGCGTGGCTGGCACAGCTCAACAATTTTCTGTAGGTGGTCCCTGTCCATCCTATAGAGCTCCACTATCTCCAGCTCATGTAGCCCCTGGTAGGTTACCCTGGGTCTGTACACTCATCTCTGGCTCCTCACTATGGGTTGGTCGACAGCATTCACATCCTCACCACCCTCAGCCTCTTCCACAAGTTGTTGTATGATAGCTATTGCAGCCCCTATCATTTTGCTGTTGTGAGTGTTAAAATTTCCCCGCTTGTATACACCGGTGGTGTACAGTGTGGGAAAAACCAGAGGGGAAGGTGTTTGCATAGTTTATGGTAGTGTTCTGGGCTGGGCTTGTCTGCTGCCTGTGCAATTGGCTAATTCTAATACATTTCACCTGCCAGCTATGCTAGTTCTCCTTGGTTACCTTCCTACTGCTGTTTTCCCTTCCCATTGCCTTCCTGTTTAAGCCCGGGGGCGCACCTCACAAACAGAGTGCTCAAATGGGCACAGTGCTGCTATTTCCTGGTTTAACTTTTTTTTTAAAACCTTTAAAACCCGGTCCGCAATGCCACACCTGCTTAGGCAATGTAAAGAGTGCTAGGCAGGTTTAGACATACACCTCGCTTAGCTGTGCTAAGCTATGAGCAGACCCAAGCCACAAGGCTCCAATCCACTTACAGTATGCCTGACACGCACACCCATGATGTCAGATGACTCCTAGGCTTGCACCAAGCTATTCCTACTCTTACACTGTTGGTACTTGACTAGCATGCTGGGAAAAACTGGGATTCACTATCATTCCCCTCATTTGCATAGGATTGCCTGGTAATGCATAGTTACATGTCTCACACTGAGCCTCCTCCCTTAGCAACCACTACTCACTGGCCATGTTGTCTTCTGCCTGCCATTGACTTGCATGGCAGAATACTGATTTTAGTTAGAATGCTTAATTTAGGTTTATTTTTTTATTTTCCCTCCAATTCCGTTTGCTCACCACTGCCCTACACTTAAACAGCCGAGATCGGCTAAAAGAAATAAAAGTTGACTTTTTTGGCTGTTTGCAATGCCAATGGCCTTATACATGGCCATTGGCATGCTTCCTAACTGATATGCAGCCTTTATTTGGAGCTGTCACAGCTCCGTTTTGGATTTTGCAGAAATGTACTCGGTTACTAACCAAGTACATTTCTGCAGATTGCATTAGTCCTGCACGGCCGGCTGCAAGCTTCCTGGATCACAGATTCACCTCATTTGCATGGATTTCTCCTGCAAATGGAGTGATTTGCATACAGGGGCTTAGTCCGTGCAGGATTAGTGCAGGAGTGCTCGTGCATGCCCCTGCAGGCTGTTCCTGGATCGCATGGCAGACATATTGACTGCTAGAGCTCCTGTACTGATCTTGCACGCTGTACAAGGCATAGAGAATCTGGGGGAATAGTTCATTATATATCTTATCTCTTATTAATTCTCTTCTTTGCTTTTATGTACATTTCCATTTAAAAAGGTCATTCTTCAGTTCACTGTCCTCTGAATTCAGCTGATGCACATGGAGCTGGATTCCAAAAGCTATTTGTGGACAGTACAGCATGCTAAAGGAAGACTTCAGCACACCAACTGCGGATGTGATTTTAGAAGACACGTTGCAAGCAGTCCAACTAATTAACAACAAAGTTAAACATATCTGCAAGATAACTATTCAGCATAGGATAATTATGGATTCTGTGTGTGCCTGTCAGATTCCGAAACACATTGTGCATGTTCAATGTGACCTAAATGCAACAAACTGCGAAGCTGACTATATTTCTGAAATCCTTGGTGCATGTCATACCACATCGAAGTGAGTGGAAGCTTTTACCATGGAATATGACAGAATCTGTAATAATACAACCAAAAAAAATAAAAAATAAAAAATGCTGCCTGCAGTGAATGAAATGCAATAAGCTACAGTACTGGAAGCCATGAAAGAGAATGTGGCTGAGAATCCTAGAAGGCAGCCAGCTAGACAGAGAACAAGGCTGCAACTAAACCAATTATCAGCACAACAAATCATTGACAGGTACTGTGACATCTGGTGCAGGCTGTGTAGACATTGTGAGGCAATCCCGTCTCTCTTGAAGCAAAAGTGTGTCTGAGGTTAGGTGTACTGGCATCTGGGACATTCCAAAGACACATGTGGGATGCTCTAGGTGTGCCACAAATAGCTGCCTGTCAGAATTCCTGGCAGTAATGTGCATCATGTTAGATGAATACGTACAGTTTACATCTACCCCATGGAGTGGAGAACTGTTATGCACCAGTTCTGTAACCCTGAAAACTTCCCATATGTACTCGAAGAAATAAGACAGCATCCACATCCCTATTAAGACCCTAGTTCATCCAGAAGCAGACAGATGTATCAACAGAAAGGGGTGGGCATCCATGAACTGCCAGATTGTGTGTGCAACATGCACTGGAATTTTCCATGATGCTGCCATATGGAGGGAATGTGGGCTGAGGATTGCATTCCAACAATGTAAAATATCTGAGTGACTACTACTGGGTAAGTACAGGAACACAGCTAGGATGTAAGCTAAGGACATCCCTCCCAACAATATCCATGCTGACAACAAAGGTGTTTACTTCCCACAATAGGTGATTGTGTTATGCACTTGAGCTGTGGCTAGTGACCTGATATAGATAACCTCCAAATCCTACAGAGGAGGCCTGCAATGGAGCATACACATTAAAAATGTAAAAATATTACGGATGTGTTTGGTGTATTGAAAGCTAGGTTCAGATGTCTGGATGCATCTGAGGGTGCATTGCAATATACACCTGAAAAGGCAGCACAGATGATAACTGTGTGTGCCATGATACACAATATGCTAACAACAGGACATGGTGGTCTTCCAGCTGCAGATGTGGCTGAACTACCTCAAGAACTCCAGATGTCTGAAGATGACATAACATTGGTATCAGACGAAGAGCAGGAGGAGACAGGGGGCAGAAGACATAGGTGTGGTTGACAAAGAATGCTACCACAAGTCCAGGCTCAGGCAACATGGCAGTGTCTGACACACAACTCCACAGAGAAGACTGATGGGGTGACAGCAGCAGCATGTGGTGATATAAGCCACATGTACAGAAGTACACAAATTAAACATTGATGTTCAAGTGTTGCCCCACCACAGCAGCATAGATTGCATCTAATGGTGATTAACCAGAGTACACACTGAACATCAGACATAAAACCATAATCATAACATATATCAGTATGAACATATACAAATTTATCCCAACAAATATCATCATCTCAGGCCTACAACTGATACAGGTCTGCATACAGACTCATATTGGTGTATCTGTTTGTGGCAGATAACAGGGAACACACATGTGTGAAACACATTCCTATCTGTCCACTACAAAAAGATATAAACAGGAAAACAACTCAGCACATAATGCAGAACTATTGTCAATATCACAAGCAGCATATATCAATGTAAAGTAGAGATAACCTAAAGTAATAAATGGTGTCACCCATGGTTAATAAAATCAGACTCCTGTGGCATTAGACTTACCAACAAACACAGACAGAAGACATTGTCAGGGTTCTGTACAGCAATCATCATCACCATGGGGTGAGACTGACAATGCCAGACAGAGATCAACTTCTATTGTTACTGTAAGTCAGTCTAGGGCACCCACTCTGATGACTCACACAGCAGTACATTCTTCTTCTACCACTTATGAAAACATTTGGACCAGGTTGCTCCACACAGAAGACTGATGGGGTGACACCAGCATGACTGTGATTTTACTGTCAGTTTGTAAGTGCTGGGCCCCCTTCAGATGGGCCAGCAGTGGAAGTGTGTGTACATCACAGCATAGACATCAATGCCAGATGGGCAAGGTTTAGTCCGCTGAGAGAGGCCTGCCACTCCCATTTGGCAATTGGCTATGCACAGTCTAGGCATGCAGAACCCTGCTTGTACTATGGCATTGCTGCAGTATTGTCATAGCCAAAGATTCTTCAGACTGTGCCACAGATAAAATACTTTCATTCTGTGCAGTCAGTGATGCCATGACCTCACCGTGTCTCTGTTTATGTCCTTCATGCAGCACACCCAGCTGGTGTGCAACATTATCTGTGGCACACGCAAGTGTATGGATGCAAGATACATTATGTAACTGGGAACATTCATTTGCCTGTAGGAGTAGTTGGACACCCTATGACATCTATCCATGCACACCAACTGTATGCCTATGTCTACTGCAACGGGCAGTATCAATGTGTTGTGGGGAGCCGTCAACATCAGTAGCAGTCTCATATGGGTCTGTTGTCCACAGGCCTCATCCTGTCCACCATACAATGTCTCCTCATTGTCAGAATGGCTGGACAAGTTTCCTCCACATCTGAGTCAACAGCTGCATTCACATGGCTGTTACTGTCTGGGCTGGACTGCATCACCATATCAGTGTCCTGTATGCCAGGGGCCATGCTACCATACTGAGACACATCAGATCCCACATCAGGGTCAGTGAATGGGCTAATAGAGAATAAAGGCAGTTGATGTGCTAAAAGAAGAGAGCGATTACATGGATCAAGAGAATGTGCTTACATCATATGGCTGTATATCATTAATAACATATGACAGATATATCTTCCTGCAATATTATACATAATAATGACTTATCTTGAGGTCTTGTCTATGTAAGAGCCACAGAATATATATAACAGGGAGTTGAAAATTATGCTATATATCCAACATACCTGCCATATGTGAGGAATACAACCACAGCAGACACCTGACAAGTTTTTGTACAGACGGCAATGGAGGAGATGAATGAAATACAGCAGTTGTAGGGAAATAAAATCATAAACATAGCATCCTTGCCAGCATGGACTATTACAACAGCATTAAAACACACAGTAAATATTATATACACGTCCTAGTTATTTGTGCAGCAGATGCTGATGTAGGCTGTCCTATGAGTGGGTAGAAAGACACAATACTAATAGAGAACAACAACAGGAATAACAGCAATGACATGTATAAAAGATAGGTACTAGCATAATACTGACACCCAACCAGTGTTGTGTGTTTATGTGTTATAATGCAGATTCTGCAGTGGTAAAGTAAAGAGAAAGTCAAGACAGTCAAGTATGCAGACAATGGAATAATCATATGATGATGCATATAACAGAGTAACATGGTCTGCTGATACTCAGGTGATATACAGTGCATCTATTGGCCAGCTGTCCCTGTGTAGAAAAACAGCAATATTAATGTCATGCAACACAGGTCTGCTATACATTGCTGCAACCTATGAACATGTTGTGGTAACATATGTGGTCTGTCTGTAGATGCAACTGCATGGCTTGTGCTCCCAGAGGATGTACCTGCAGCTTACAATGTTAGGGAAATGTCAGTAAGACAATAAACAGCAGTGACATGACATGAGGCTAAGGCAATAACTGGTAGTGGTCACAGTAACATTGCATGGAGACACTCTCATGACATTTCCTGCTGTTGTGTAGAAGTAGATGGACATATGAGTATTAATGTAGACAACATTACATATGTTGGATGTACTGTTAGGTCTGTACTGCAGTTGTATGGCTACATGTCATTACACTAACTTTGATTGTCATCAGCCTGTGTAGACCAATTTGTGCGAAGCAGTTCTGCTGCTACAACACAAAGATTACAATACATGAATATGCATGCAACGGCAATATGCAATGATCTACTCTATAGGAATCAATGTTATGCAAGCTAACACATACATGTGCAGCTTTTAACATCTGCTTCTATCCCACCCCTTGGTATGTGGCACTCCCTACTCGTGGTATGCAGGAATGCAAGAATCTGTGTGATATCATGACTAGTTATCAACTGTAGGCCACCACCGGTAGCATCCCTCAATCTCTCATACAATTGTACTCTGTTGGCTTCACAAAGGATCATC
This sequence comes from Protopterus annectens, assembly GCF_019279795.1. Classification (NCBI taxonomy): domain Eukaryota; kingdom Metazoa; phylum Chordata; order Ceratodontiformes; family Protopteridae; genus Protopterus; species Protopterus annectens. The sequence continues at coordinate 890,006,227 of NC_056726.1, read as the reverse complement.
TCAAATCAGCATCAGTGACAGGCCTCATGGGCTCTGTTGTGACCTCCTGATGCATTAATCATGTTATTGAGGTCCAGACTTCATTCCTCTTTACTGTATTTCCTGCCCATCCAAGGAGTCTCATTCATATTGCTGCACAGCCTCTATTATAATCTCATTCTGTGTCAAGAAATTGTCACCTCTTTGTCTGTTTGCCATGTTAAAGACAGTTATATGCATGTTTAGATTCATGTGGGGCCCACATATAGAAATTATTATGTGGAAAGCTTATGCCACTATAAACACTATGCAGTCCAATGCAATGCAAAATTATATGAAATACTCAGTGTGTCATATAGTAATGTGACATATAAAACCGTACAACCATACCTGAATACATAACACTTGGAACAGCAACATAACTTGTCATATCTGTACAGGCTATCTCTGGGATTTAAACCCCTTATAGTGCCTATCCAATGAATGGAGGTTGAAACCTAACAGCATCATGCCACAGGAACCACACAGACTGTGTGCATTTCACATTAACATACTACAAAAACATATGTGTACAACATAAATCTGTGACTGCTGTAGCTGTAATGAAATTGAGGCCTAAACAGACAAGCAGTGTAAAACAATCTGTTATATGACAACTTATACATGATGACCTTATATGACCACAATCATTACTGAGCAGTGAATGCTATCCACATTAGCAGACAGTATATGTAAATTATTACTTGAATAGCTTAAGAAAAGCATTAGAAAGCTTCAGGATCTGTAAGCAGGTCACAGATAGTACAGATCCTTTTTGTACTGAGTCAGTAGTTCTAATACTTGTTTTAGGAATCAGCAGTAAATACATATCCATAACAGCAAAAGGAATACATAGTACACAGCAACATAGGGATAATGATTGAATCTATAGTTTTCCATGCATACACTACAGAGTGCGTGGGGTTACCCGTCAGATATAAGGAAAATCCATAAATACATCGTCATGCACTCTTCAGTTGTGCTATTTACATCTGCCTGTAGAGCTGTATATGAGATGTTACTGCATATCCTTGATGCTGATGGCAACATCTCAATGCATACAGGTAAATCCCACACCATTCCAGCAAGTTACAGACATTTTTCATAATGCATGCATTTTCCATAAATTCATCAGTCTACAGAGATACATTTGATAAGGAGTAATGTTAATGTAAGGCTATAATGAGCTATTATTCCCCAAAATAGCAATGCTAGCAGGTGGCAAATTACCTTTGCAGCTGCCTATGAAAGGAAGAGCAGCTATGTGCCTACATCTTTTAAGTATCATTTGAGCAACACATAATTAATGAGGTTCATTAAAATTCAATGTTTTGGAATATGATTTTTGCAGATCTGCGTACATTCTCAAAATTCGATGCATTAACCAATAGCTCCATGTTATAGTAAGGTGCTCTGAGCAAGTACCCAATAGATGTCATTAAATGGAATCATGTGTAGCACAAGCTCATTATCTTTCAATTATCTGATAACATGACATAAGCACCACTTTTAAATGTTAATTTTGATACATTTACCGATCAGACCATTGCTACCTTAAAAACTGAGAGGGACCTCAGTGAGCAATTTTCAGATCTGTGGTTTTCTGCATTGGATTATCAACAGCATTAACATTATCAAAATGTCTACTTCTAGGAGGCTACAATGTGTCTGGGCACCTAATTGGACAGAGGAGGAGACCACCAGATGCTGACCATCTATGCTGGAGTGGAGCATCGAATGACAGCCAGAATATGAAACTTTGTGATGATTGGCAATGGAAATGGATTGCAAGGGAGCACCAACGATGTATGGGGATCTTCCAAACTGGAGTGAAGGATCACCACTGCTATGATGACCTGCATTAAAGAGACGCAGAGAAGCCTTGTTGCAGCGTCACCGAGTTGCATTGACAGCTGGTGGATGCCCACAGTAAGCATCACAATCTTGCATATACCTGAGCATTTTTACCAAATTTAGAGATATAGTTGTGTCCAAAATATATTTACTACATGCCTTTTACAAGCATTAAATAGCTATTCTGATAATTAGCTCATCTAGATAAATAAGAAGCTACAGTGACTGTTCTCTATATAAGTATGGGTTCTTTTCCAATGGGGTTTATTTATTCAATAATGTTTATAATGTGCATATTGCACATTGCTGAGGTACATCTCTTTTCCAACTTATAACAACATCATTTCACACATCCAGTATAGTCATTTATCACTGAGGCCCTAGGCCTCTAATGACTATGTATCTTGTAATTACCAGTAACACTTTGACAATATCACCTAGTCTACCTGTGTATGTGTGAATAACTCATAAATAACTTCATTACTCCATTCTTCTTAACAAAGTGAACATTCGTATTACAGTGACATTTGTTTAACCCAGGAGGAATGTCTGTCCAACTGGATACACATATCTTTTCACTTGTAATATGTGTTGACAGATGTCTTTTGTGTAGATCATGGTGGCCTTTCAGATTCATGTCTCTGATGTTACTGTATTCAGCCATTATCTCCAGGAATAAGGATACACACACAGTAACTGCTACAAATAAATGTGTGCTGGCTGTTAGTTCAACCTGTAACGAAACAGATCAGCATGCATATATGTTGGCATGGAGTGGGTTCAACTCCACATAGGGGAAACATGCCATTATATTCTTATTGCTGTGTCTTTCACACATTGTGGAAAATGCTGCATTACATACCTGCTTATTGATTGATATTAATGGTTACTTTTTCCATGCTTACAAATAACTTGATTTTTCACCAGCTTTCAATGAATATGTCCTTAATGCATAATGTTCTGCAACAGTACCTGTTTAAATACAGTGGTGTGTGTAAAGCTTGAAAAAGACCGGTATATTTCTGCCAAAACATTTTGCAGAATATGTTAATATATTTGCAAAATGAACTCCATGTGTAATTGTATCATTGTTTATTTCACTTCAACAACCTTCTCATTCTTATATTTGGAGGGAGACAGATATACAGGTGGAATGCAAAACAGGGAGATACACTAAAGTATGCATTTGATTTGTAATGTGTACTTTGCCAGTAAATATCTGTACATGCAGTCCTCCCACATAAAATAAATTACTGTGTCCCTTATGTACAGCACATTGCAGTTGTCTGTTAACAGTAGCTATTTGATACATGGCAGTGTTCCTCTCTTTGTGGGATGAAGGTTTTCATTTGCTGTTATCGGTTCTGACCACTGTGTTGACATGCAGTCATTCTTACCACATATTTTCCTAAATTCCCAGCACATTGTCCTTTTTGTAAAGCCTAATCAGTGTCTCATATGAGTAACCCATATCTGCACATTCATAAGTCCAAAACTTTTGCCACCGTACACTCTTAAAACAAGATGGATTATCTAGGCAGGTATGTGTCAGAGTTAAGAGTGTGAACATAAACACGAAGTACAATTCAAAGAACAAAAAGTCCTACACTGAATAAGTGGTATAACAAGAAAAAACTTATCAATGAACTAGACAATAATACCAAACCATGGCTGGGTACGGATACAAACTTTTGTTAAATGGTCTGATGAAGCAATTAGCGTAATCGTGAAAGTGCTTACCACTTATTATTAATAAACGTTTGTATCCGTACTCAGCTGTGTTTTGGTATTATTGTCTAGTTTATAGAGTGTGAACATAGCCTACAGCTGCATGTTTCAATCTCAGGTCATTCACATTGTGTTCACTTCTGTTCCAAGATGTAAAGGACTGTGGGTGTATCATTACAAAATGAGTATGGTGATTCTATGATGCTTTTCAACAAGAACATTTTTAGAACCTAAGCAATGTATGTCACTGTTATTTGAGGACTACATAATTCATAGTTGCTCTTTTCTTTTTGCAGGTGATGACAACAGGACTCATAACCATGCTCTGTGCATTAGGCAGATGCACAGATTGCCGAAGCAGTGGAGGGAGAGAGGTATGTTGCTTAATTTGTTTGTTTAATTAAATAACATATACTTGATCCTAGTTACAGACCCATATTTCTGATGTTACCATTTATATTACTGTCACTTTATATTACACTCTACCCCTGACACAGAGATGTCCCTCTCACCAAGTTGGAGAAGGAAAAAGTCACTGTCAACTGTCTATCAGGTACCAGGATCTGCCACATCACACACACCCTCAAGTTTCTCAACAACAGGCACTGTTAAGACTCCATCATAGTCCATGTTGGTTTGAACAACTTGAGATGTACCTCACTGGACTATATGAAGAGAGAAATGACTGAGCTCTCTGATTATGTGTCTCAAGCAGGTATGTCTCTAGCCTTACGCAGCATTTTACCTTTGCCTAGGGTGATACCTCAATACAAACAAAAATGATTGACTTCAACAATTGGCTTAATTTCTGGTGTCATTCAAAGGGGATCCAGCATTTGTCAGCCTAGGATGACATGGTCAACAGATTTTTATGCTTTGCCACAGATGGTTTTCATCTGTCACCCCTGGGATTTCAGTTACTGGCTAAGGATCTTGTCACCCCCATAGTGCCTTTTTTAGGCAATGTCACAAGCACAAAATTTCTGATGTAAAAATACCCTCTAAAAACAATCTCAAGGTTATGCTGCTAAATGTTAAGAGTCTAAACTAAAAATCTGCACTCTCTGGAAGCAGTCCTCACTTTGGGAGATGCTGACATTTGTGCAGCCACTGGGACCTAGGTTAAGGCTGCAGAGAGCACCCCAGCTATACCAGGATACATTTCCTTCTACAAGTTCAGACCACAAACTGAAGGCGTGAGAACTAAAGGAGGTAGTGTATAAATATTCATTTAAGATAAATACACCTCTAGGTTGGTTAAACAGCACAATTCCCTTGAATTATTTCAGTGCAATTGATTGTATGTAAGGCCCCTCTTCAGGTCATTGCCAGCTACAGGACTCCCTCCATGAATCAGGACATCCACTAAGCCTACTTGGATCTACTTGAGTCAATCAAGTTACAACCAAACACCCTGGTATTGTGTGACTTTAATTGCTCAATCATTGACTGGGTAAATGATACGTGTTCTAGCTCACTTGCCTGAAGGTTGCTGGACTTTGTTAACTCCAATGCCCTGGACCAGCTGTTAACACACCCACAAGGGGCGCATACATCCTGGATCTGGTGCTCACCAACATGGGGGATTGCTGCACTACACCCAGTCTGTGGCCATCCCTGGTGAGATCTGACCACACATCAGTCACACTAGAAGCAACTGTAACACAAGACCTCCCTTAGCAACAAGTAGACTAAAAATCTTTTCGAAGACCAAGTACAACTTCTTACGTGACAGCATAAATAACTTCATAGCCCCTCCTCCCAGTGATGGAAAAGACACCTGTGCTGAGTTATAAACCAGTGCTTTATACGTGCACCTGTACAATTAAATTGACTCTGCCATACCTGATAGAACCAAAGCAAGATCTTCAAGGAAAAAAAAACTGCCTGGTGGACAACTACCATTAACAGGCTATACAACAGGAGAAAGAAAGTGCTGTCTAAGAGCAGGAAGGAACGGCCTAAAAACTGGAAACACTCCCTCCTCAACTTAAACAAGCAAACAAGACTCTTACTGAAGTCCTACAAAGCTAACTATTAATCCAAATTAGCTTCCCTAACTAAAGATAACCGCAAGGTGTTCTTTTGTTACATCTGTAACCTCAAAGGTAAGCCCAGATTTGTGTTGGGCATGCTTTTCAATGACAGCTTAAGCACTGGCTTTGTCCCAGGGGAATGGAAAACAGCTGCCATCATCCCTTTGCACAAAGGGGGTGCATCCATGAGCTCTGTGAACTATAGACCCATTAGCCTGACCAGCCTTATCTGCAAGGCAATAGAATGAATCATCATGGACCTTACTAACAATGATACAGGAAATCTCCAAACACTCAACCTTACCTAGTTTGGATTTGTCAAGGGGAGATCATGCCTGTTAAACATGGTGGACTTCTTTGAGACAGTCACCAAAGCCCTAGATGAAGGCAAATCTGTGCATACACCCTACTTAGACTTAACTAAGGCATTTGACACAGTCCCCTACTCAGGCATTATTGATAAACTCATCCAGCTGGGTTGCAAACTGGCTCACTGATAGAACTTATATGGTCAAAACAGGGGATTCAACCTCCTCCAGCAGACCTGTAACCAGTGATGCTCCATAAGGATCGGTTCTGGAACCCCCTACTGTTTGGAATCTAATTCTCCGAAGTACAGGATAGAACTAAAGGACTGTGGCTAACAAAGTTTTCTGATGACTGCAAACTGGAAGTGATCATTGAAACTCCTAGCGATGTCAACATCCTGCAAGAAGGTCTTAAGCAGCATAAAGACTGGTGCCAAAGTCATGGTCTCAAACGTAATGCAAAAAAATGCATTATCATCCCCTTCAGCAAAGGTGATGCTAATGCAAACTACCACATCAATAGCAATGCTATAAACACACAGTCAGTGGTGAGGCATCTGGGTACACAGGTTAACAGCTACCTTAACTTAAATCACCATGTCTCCACAGTGGTAAGAAGAGCATTTTATATTACTCATCTCATAAATAAGGGCACTGCCTCCATAAAAAAGAGGTTATAACCACCATATATCCTTCCCTCATCAAGCCAAATAATAGAGTACAATGCTCCCTTTGGTATGTTCCTTTCCAAACACCTTCAGCAATTGGAGAGACCACAAAGGTTCCTTACAAAGAAAATTCAGGGTCTTCAAGATCTGTCTTATGCAGACATACTGAAATCATTTTCACTTTACTCTGCATCATAGAGACTGCTCAGATGTGACCTGTGTCTTGCATATAGAGCAATCTCTGACCCATCTTTAATGGAAATGCTGCACATTTGCAAGTCAAATGGCACACGGGTCACTCACTCAAAGCACCTTAACCTGGTATGAGACATCAACAGATCTTACTGGAGAGACAGATTTCTCTCACAGAGGTGCCCCACCTTTGGAACAAGTTCCCTATTCATGTTAAACAAAGACCCTCATTGGTCCTATTTAAGCATAATTTGGGCAATTGGATGGGTAACCAGAAATTCTCCCTTAAGGTTCCACCTGTGTCTCTCTTGGACAGGGGCAATAGGTGCTGATTTTAGTGTGTTTGCTTGAACCAGACACCCTTGGGAACATGGGTGGAACTTGGCTAGGTTTATAAGGGCCCTGGGGCCATTAGCCTGGTAACTTCCTATCATTCTGTGATCCTGTAATGCAAGAAGACCCATCGCACATCATTGAGGTAAGTATAATACTTACACTATGCCTGTGCTTACAAATTTGATTTAAATATAAACATGTTTAAATATCATTTAGCAATAGGCCATATTTTCTAAAGATAATTTTTGAAATGTAGGCCACGACCTAAATGACAGTTGGTTATATGTAACTGTCATACTGATATTGATGTGGATGTTTCACATACAAGTTTATAATGTTTTGTCTGATGTTTATAATGCATGTGTTGGTACGGGTCTACTTTGTTTGATAGAAAACACATTTCACTGAAACTCATTTAGTCAAAGTCTCATTTCACTGAAAATGAATTGCCTGTGCACAATTCACTGAAAGCTCACTTCACTGAAAACTCATTTTACTGAAACTCATTTCATCTAAAAAGGTATATGCCCTCTTCCCCACTGTAGTGCAATCCTGGAGTTAGACATCAAACAAAGTAGACCTGTTGGTACATATCCATATACATGTACATGTAGATGTGGATGTGGTTCTCAGTGGCAGATCTGTTTTGCATAGCCTGCCTATTCACATACTGAATGGGTGTCTGTTGTGTCAGTATTCACCCTGTTGTTGGCAGACTGTGTGGCATGTCCTTCAGGTCAACATGGTTATTGCATCTGCCTACAACACCTTTGATGGTTTTGTTAAAACATACTTATATCCAGGGTTTGGCGATACTTGTACACATAGGCATTTCTTTGTTCCATTTCATAATCAGCAAGCAGCATCAGGATGTCTTCATTTTACCGGGTAATGATTGCTGTTAAATGTAGGTAGGTCATGTATACAGTTGTAGACAGACAATAATGTTTGCACAACATATACTAGATTTTCATGTGTTACAGGCTGTCACTGTGTTTATGAATGATCATTATTACTGTTTGGTGGAGTTATATTCCTTAAACTGATGTGAGATCAGCCAATGACCATGCTGGCCTGGCTCAGCTGTTTGTCATATGACTATTATATTTTGCACAGTATTGTCATCTCACATTGTCATCATAATAACAATGCTAATTGGTGTTCATATGACTCATTACATGCACAGATGCATGGAATGCATTGGATATTCCCACACAGACGTAACTGCTCAGGGAACAAGTGCAATGATAAATAATGGAAATAGTCACATCCTGTCAGACCCTCATCTGGACAGTTTACTGAGGCAGAGATCACTATTAAACAGTGCAGGTCCAACACTGCTCTTGTGTTGTCATTTTTCCAGAATTTCTTTTTTCAAATTACTGTTATGTGAATGTTGCATGAGGCAGTGTCAGGGTATGCTTCACTTCCAGTGTCAGGATATGTAACATGTGCTTGCTTTGCATATGCTTGCTATGGTTAATGCTGGCCAATAAACAACTGTTCAGCTCATGTCATGATTTCCACTGGTAAGTTCTGTTGTGCATGTAATTGCATGACTTTGAGTAAGCTGCTCACATTGTGTGATGCATACAGAGTCTTTGACATGTTCTGTTATTGGACATACCCATAAGTGTAGATAATGTGACATATGGAATATGTTATGTGCATGAGAAGCCATCTGCTAGCTGCAAATCTGTTTATTATAATTGTGCTACTTACTAATGTTTGCACCATTTCATCTGGAATTGTGTTTTAAATAAGACATTCAATGCATGATAATACACCTTCATTCTCAGACTCTGATAAGCAGAACTCACATGCGGACGGGATTTTAATTAATGTCTGTTAGACTACAGATGTACACATAAGTTTCAGTTTAATGTCGGCTATGACTTTCATAGGAATGTGCAACCTGATAGACTTTATTTTTCGTTGCAATGATTTTGATTACTGACATACATCTCATATGGTGCTTCAGTGGACTATGGTCATAACATACTGTAATATTTCATGAAGACTGTTTTCTGCATGTTCATTCTGTTACAGTGGGTAGGTTATGCAGGCAGATAGTATCAGGTATGCATATGTAATTTCTGTCCTGTGTTCTGATTTATCATAGCAGAACATGGAAGATCACTGATCAGGCATCGGCAAAGTGAGCATGCCAACCTACTGCCAGAGTCCTCTGATGACAACAGCAATGACAGTGATGAGGACGATAATGAGGAAGCTGGACTTGCATGTGCGATCATTCCTGCAGCCCCCTACAGGAGATCACACCAGGAACACTAGTTGGACAATTATTGGGAGCAGATCCTGGAGGTGTTGACCAATGTGTTTCATACACAGATGAGGAACCTAATGGGAATTTTTTTTTTCAGGACATGGCACAGGCTGTGTGTGACTCATTCAGGGAGATAGCCTGGGAGATCATTTGCAATGTTCTTCTCCATCATGTTGGTCCCTCAGCCCCAAAAGTATTGCCTGAGTGATCCAGTTGTGTAATGATGCCTCCATGCTGTTTGTCATAATACTGATTGGACTGTACATGCACTCTTGTGCATGCATACCATTTAGCTGCCATACTTATGTGTTACAAGTCCAAACATATAATGCAGATCTCAAGTGACAATTATGTTTCAATGTGTGCATGACACACATTAACACATTAGACTTTCCTTCAACATTCAGCTGTCTGTTCATTGTGGCAGTTAACATGCAGCTACTACTGCAACAGTTCCACTGTAAACATATGTTTTAGTGATAGAAACCTGCAACCAAGATGTTGACCATAGTCCAGCACTACCACAGTGGTATGGGTACAATCTGTGTATTGTCATATCATGTATACGCAACAGAAGGACATGTCTTTGCCCATGCGGTTTGAAGACAGTTGTCATGCTGTCCCACTGGCATAACATCATGTTGTGTGGTATGTGTTGCTAACGCTGATGCCATGTTGGGTTATATAAATTTATGTCATACATATGTGCAGTCCTCCTTTATGACGGCCAATGTAATGTTCAAGTATACCCTGTGGTAATGATAATTTATTTATTAACAGTACAGTATGCTGTTCTTGGTCTATGTTACATTTCCACACCCATTTGTTGTTCACATAAATTCACACATTTCAGCAAACGGTGCACATATTCATTGATTTATGTACATGTCTCTGCACATAGTTCAAACCATAGTGAAACACCATTGCACCTTTGACATGTTAGCAGTCACTGAATTAACACTGATGTGCGTAATGATGCTCACAAGACTGCCCTCTGCTCAGTAATGAGCCGGGTTCATGGCATATAACTGAAGGTGTTTATTCTACATTGGCATGTCAGTTTACCCATATATGATTCAAATTCTTTGCTTGCTTGCTTATGCCAGTTGATGTTACATGATTGCACAATAGTGTGTATGTGTGATTTATACATGCCCATTTTTGTTAACATCAGCAATGCAGTCTACCCATGTGACATACATTTGCCATTTACTTAAATGTATTTTGGGTTGGCTTCAACAGCACTCTATGTGGTGCACACATGCATTTACAATGTGTAACCTTACCTTGTTGTCCTGTTCTATCAATGTCGTCCTTGATGTGGGCCTGTGGTGTCCACCTCCCTTCCACCTTTGTAGGTATGTAATATATCTTGCAGATATGTTTGTCTTTCTTGAAATTATTGCCCATTGTCATGCATTAGCATGTTTACAAGATTAACGTGTGATGATTCTATTGCCATTATACAGATGCAGGACATATTCACACAAATCAGAGGCTACTGCTTGCAATACATCCTTGCTCTCATTATACCTGTGTCTTATACTGTAACCAGTGAACATTGTTGAAATTTATGTGCACTACCTGATACTGTTTATTTAGCTGTACCGGTAGATTTGTGAACATATATTTTTTTAAATGTCATTGGTGTGAGTATGTGTATTGACATTGCTTTCATGTAAGCATGTAAGTTCAGGTTAGACCACTGTCAGTTATGCATATATGCATACACCTGTGTGTTGCCTCTGACATGGCATATGTGTGTGACATATGCATTCCATTACACATTTGTTTGGATTGTGTACATCTACTTGTGTAGGTAGTGATCAGTTTGCTGCTTTGCTCCAGTACTGCTGTTTGGCACTGTGCTTGGATGCTTGTTTTTCACATGTATGGTCAGAGGTTCTAATCTGTTCTCGGCTGGAATTATTGATCATTCCATGAACTGCATTTATTCATCTGTGATGTTGCTTGGTTACATCTGCACTGCTGACAGAATACTTGGATATGGGTTTATTTATCCAATGTGCACAGTGATCCCTATTTATCACCATACAACAACATCTACCATTGGTCACACACATCCAGGTATGACTGCCACACAGTTCGCAATATGTCATAATGTCATAGTGCATAGGTAGATGTTTTTCTGTATTTCACTATGGCTGTTATGCATCCTTACCTTGTTTGACAACTTTCCATTTGCCGTGTTGTGCATTGCGTTGCCTGTGTGTGTAACTTACCTGTCCTTACTGATTTTTTCCAACCTTTGTTTGTCATGTGTTGTGATATTTGTTCTTTTGGTATACCTGTTATGATGGCCATATCCTCCTCTTTTTCTATCTTTACCTTTCCTTTTATTTCCAAAGAATAAAACATGGGGCCTATTCTAACCAAAAGGAAGAACATTGCTCAGGCCCCTCTGGCTTACCCTCAGATTTTCCTTTTCTAACATATCTCTTGTGTTTCCCTCTTCTTCACCGTTAACCCTTAACTACTTTTCATTCTCCCAATTTCCACTGCTGTGTGCATTACCTGTGTTCCCCATACATGTCCTGTACCCATTGTTAGCTAATGTTAGCTGCAGTGATGTGGCCATGGCTGCCCTTCATCTTTATTAATTTTTTATTAAAAAATGTACAGATTCCATCGGAATCTGTAACTGACAGCTAGCATAATCTGATAATAACAGACTTGCACAGACATTCAGTGGCTGTCTGTAAGCTTACTGGAGAGATTCTGTTACAGGTATGTATTTATGAATGTCAGTCTGCTTAGAATGTAAGATCCTTTCTATAACTGTTAATGTACATCATGCTTTGACATTGATTTTTCATTACTTACAGAGTACCCGTGATTGATAGACAGTGCGCCATTACTACTAATATACTCCATTGCGCACCACAAAATTATTATTTCATTGTGGCATATTTCCATATTGTATAGATAGCTGCAGCTTTTCCACTAAAATCGGCATAATGCACTGGATTCTGCAAACATTAAGGAATCTGGCCTATACAATTTATCAATATGATTGACTTGTATATTCTTTATCTTTATCTTTTTATTCTGTTGATTAAAGCAAATTAGTCAGCAGATCTCTCCCAGCTGCTGTAAATAAATATACAAGTAAATAAAATAAAATAAGAAATATGTGCTTTACTATAATTAGTTAAATACTCAGACATATAGGTGGCAAGATAGGGATTTATTTCAATGGGACTAGAATGCAGAAACCTAATCAAAAGTATATTTCTGCCATAGACCATTACTGGATAATGGCATACAGAAGTGAATAAAATAAAGTCAAATAAAATAACAAATAAATGTGTAAATAGTTAAACATGCACATTTTTAGCTAGAAAGACAGAGAGATATTTAAGTGATTCTAAAGTAAAGAAGCATAAGTAAACAGATCTTTCTGTCATTAACCATAGACCTTATATTTATGTAAGTAGGACACAAATTCATCTTGTGCCCTATGTACAGTATGTTATTGGAGGCTTCAATGATTCATAGATATGAATTATGATAGTCTATAGAGTAGCACAGTCCCTTTCTCAATGTCTTTAATGGAACACTGGTGCACAAGATGCCTCTTTGTTCTGGAATGATAGGCAACCATTGGTGACATGACAGAGCTGTGTAGTGTTACTGGTTATGACATCTAACAATATATAGCATGCCTCACCAAGCGGCTAAAGTAGCTACTTGGTAGGGTACACTGCAAAGCATATAGTACTTAGTAGTGAGGCATATTGTTGTCTGGTTCACTGTTGAGCTATCTTTAGGCACGTGGATGATGCTGTCATCATTACTATATTCAGGGCATAATGGGATCTGCTGTTTTAAAGGCTCCCATTAGTGGAATTCTACCAGAATCACAGAATGGGAGTTGGACAGGAAAGTATGGAGGAGAAGGGTTGCCTGAACCACATGGGACTCCATTGCAATCAACAATATGCTGAGCAATGCACTGCTGGGGAGAGACACTGCTGTGTTTATCAGAGCAGCAAGATTATGCAATAGGGCATTGCTGTCCCATAGGTAATGTTATCAGAACTAGTAAGGGATGCACTGTTTCTGCCATGGTGAATGAAGCATGAGTAGAGGGGTGGGCTGTTTATCACAGGGAGCAGGCGAATGCAATGTAGCGAAGTTAGACCAAGGAAGGTTTTTGTATCATCTTGATTTCATCAGTAGGTTTATGGTGCATAAGCCCCAGCAAGAAAAGAATGAACTTTTATGAATCTAGACCTGTATATATTGCTTTCTCAAAAAAATTAAAACACAAAAGCAACCTTGCTGACTATAAACAGAAGACAGCAAGGAAAGAAGTAGTGCAGAAAGAGAATTATTAATCTCACTAAACATCCCGAGTCAAACTGTCCTGCAAACGATACCTTTACTTATCATTCCCCTGTCTTTCCCACACCGTCAAAATTCCCCGTCCATCTCTCTCCACCAGTGGTTAGTACTGAATTCTGTGTTTGCTGATTATTTAGTATTCATATTCTTTAAACAATATTGTTTTGTTATGCACTAGAATTTTATCAGAACTGACATGTTTACGTAACCAAAAATTTTATCAGCTAGCAAGCCTACATGACAATTCATTAAAACATTTAAACATTTGAAGTAGCCATACAATAACATTACTACATTAAGATGTATCATTTAAATGAATGAGGTTTCAGCCTTGGAAGATGGTGGCCAACCTGTAAAAACTCTGTTCACAGGGCTCTGTAAACAGCAAGGGACACTTCAGTTAAATCAACATAAAATAGTGGTGAGAAGTGAATGACTTATTTCAATGCAATCTGGGCCTGTGGAGGTGTAAGAGAGAAAATAAAGCTATTAATGAAGAGCAACCAATGATTGCAAATGAAAAAAAAAAAACATGGACACACAAATAACTAAATCTAAAATTTCAGCAGCAATCACACCAGAAAATGAAATTGTCTCCAAAGGACTGGTAATGATGAGACAACTAGAAGGCCAAAAGGGTATAAATAAATCAAAAACAGACCATTTCCCCTATATGGAAGATTTCAAAGTGGCTTTACAACCATTGCAAATGACAATTCAGTAATTTGCAGATGAACTTACAAATTTTGGTAAGACAATAAACCAAACAGAAAAAAGAGAAGGTAAAACAGTTGAAAACCAAATTAAAATTAATAAATTACAAGAGGCTTCTAATTCTAACAACAAAAACATTATGGAATTGCAACAAAAAAATCTTATACTTAAGAGATAAGAAGCTGAGGAATAACATTTTAATATGAGGGTTACCTGAAATATACAAGCAAGTAAAATTAAAGGAAGTTCTAAACCAGATTATGGGCTGTCTTTTGGGATGACCAGATGGAGGCTAACCAGATCATCATAGAGAGAGCACATTGTGCACTGCACAAGCAAATGACAAACTGAGACAAATCTATGTCAGACTCTTAAACTATTAGAATGTTTTTAAAATTCTGGCAACAGCAAAAAAGACAAGAGTAATAATATGGAATGGAAAAAAAATTACAGTCGGTCAAGACCTACACTATCAAATTAAACAAGATAGACAAGACAGACAAAAATTGTCACCATATGTGCATTTTTGGTCTCAAAAAGAATTAAATTCCAAATGAAATACCCTTCCACTCTGATATTCCAGGAGAAAGAAGTTAAATATTCAGTCAGAACTACCAAGGCAGCTAAACAAGCCTTCATTAATGCCTTTAATACTACCCCCGAGTGAAGGATGATTGAGGAGGGAAAGAAAGACATTAGTAAAAATATATTCCATTAGATGTAATGGACAAGGCCGAAGCTTACTGAATATATGAGTGTGAATGAATGATAATTTCAAGAATTAAAAGTAATGGTTTATGTACTTGAATTACTGGTGGTGATGATTTAGTGCCCCTTGCAGCTGTGGAGATACCTGGGCCACCTTTCCTGCTTGTTGAAAAATATGCAGTGTACTTCCTGTTTCTAAATAAGGAAGACTTTGTACAACAGATTGCATGTATTGAAAACATTGCTGATGTGAAAAAGAAAATATTAAACTTGTCTATGCTCTTGCATTTATAAACGGGCTTTATATATTTTCTCCTCTCCATATTCTCTGACATGACTATTTTATATGTTAAATAAAAGGAGTATAACTTGTATTTATAGTGCTCATATAAATGAATATTATTAAGTAAGATATGGGGGCTATGTGTAGATATGGTGCCCATGTGAAAAGCTTTGCAGATTTATAGGGAAATTAAGTTTTTAATTTTTTACACTAACTAACTTGGTTAAAGTGTTAAGACATAAAAAACATAAAGGGTTTCATGATCGTTTTTATGGTTACATATACAATTCTTTATGCATTGTTAATTTATTCTGTTCCTGGCTGTATGGAGGGTGACTAGGTACTGGAATCTAGCAAGAAGAATTAAGTGCTATGTGTCAATCTTGCTTAAGTTGTGTATTATAAAATGGAACATATGTTATAGATATGCCAAAGTGCCAAAGTACCATCACACTATATACTGATAACAGAAGTATAAATGTGGAAAATAGATTTAAGGAATGTTAAAGGTTTACAAATGAAAAAGAAAATACAAATATTTTTTTCACTTAGCATTTAAATTTAAAGCAGAAATATTATTTGTGCAAGAGACCCATATGAAAGGACCCATGATATCGGGAAAGGGTGGATTAAAGTATTAACTGAATCAGGCAATATGTCAAATAGTTCAGGTGTGGAATTTTTATAAAAATCTTTAAATTCTATTATTTTGAAACAAAATTCAGATATTGAAGGGAGATGGTGTTATGTAATTTTTAATAACACATGTTTTGATAAACCTATTATGTTATGGAACTTATACGTTTCCTGTATCAAACAGGAATTTAGCATGTCAGTCTCAAAAATATTAAGTCTATATCCTAACTGCTACTATATCAAGGGGTTGGAATACAGTTAATGATCCCATGACAGATAGGTCAAGTAGGAGTAAAACATACAATTCCTTTACTTCAAGAGCTATACTGCAGTCTTTTATAATACATTTAGTGAAAACATTCAAAAATCCTGCAGCATTTATATAACCATATAAAGAAAATGGTATCACAGATTTATAGCTTAAAAATTCTAGAAGAATTCTTATTCCAAAGCAAACTCAGACACCAAAACCACATTAAATTACATGCCAATCTCTCTTATAAATACGAATATCAAAATATTTGTTTCATTACTAGCTAAGCGATTGAGGTCCATACTATCAAATATAATCTTGCTTAACCAATTGGGATTTCTTCAGGGAAGACAAATCTGTGAATAACCCTGGATACAATGACTTTACTTAATAAACAATATAATAATATTTGTACTTGCACTCAATGCCTCTAAGGCCTTTGATAGACTTAAATTAGACTTTCTTTTTTCAATTATGCCATATTCTGACATACTGCAAATCTTTATGAATTTAACAAAAGTTGTATATGCCAATGCTCACACAGCATTATATATAAATACAAATCATTATTCCCCAATAAAAATTATAAATGGAACAAGACAAGACTGTCCACTATCCCCATATATATATATAAATATATATATATATATATATATATATATATATATATATATATATATATATATATATATTTATATATATATATATATATATATATATGTATATGTAGGTCGACTTCATAACATTGAAATTCCATAATGTTGAATTTCATAACATTGAGACCAAAGGGTCTATATTATATCATCGAACGCTTAAAAAAGTGAATGCTGATTGATCGACCTAATTTAAGCGAAAGCTTACAATCTCGAACTGTCAGATCAGCGATTTTTTTCCCTGGGATAAAAATCGCTGATCCAAAACACATACACACAACACAAGCACACCAAACAAACAGAAATCCACACACGTACACCTAAAATCTGTTACCTAACCCTACACTAAACTATGCACACACCACTAACTACCCACTTAACCCAAACCCTAACCCTTAGGTCCGTCACTATCGCACACTCACCTCACACGCTCCCTAACCCTAACTCACTTAAATCCACCCTAACACTCATGTCCACTCAATCGCACACACACCTAACCGAGCCCTAACCCTAACTCACCTAAATCACCCTAACACTCACATCCACACAATCGCACACTTACCTGAATCCGACCGGTAACTTTCCACCCTAACACTGAAAATACCGAAGCAAGAGAAATGGACAACTGAATTCTTTCCCTAGGAAAAAATTCGAGTTTCTGCTGCTTCGATATTTTACAGTTTCGCGAAAATAAGTTTGATCAATCAGTGTTCGCTTTTTTAAGCATTCGAGGATATAATATAGACCAGAGACCAAAACATCTAAATCCCAAAACACTGAAAACTCAGAACATTGAAAGTGTGCTTCATAACACTGAAAACTACAATGCACATGTAAATAACATCCCCTCCACCTGCAACACCACCTAAGAAACACACTTTCTACTAGGTTTCTGCAGAAGGGCAAGCCTCCCTGCACCCCCATGTAGGGGGCTCTGCCACCCACACACTCTGGAAATTAAATATACCAACTCCAAGATTGCATTACAGTAGAAAAAAGTTAATTTCCTAACCTCACTGTATCACAATCGCCATACACTGTAGTTAGGAAATTAACTTTTGGTCTCACTGTTATGAAATTCAACATTATGAAATTTAAATATTATGAAGTAAACCCATATATAGGGTCTATATCAGATTGTCGAATGCTGACAACTTCGAAGCTTCAAACTTCGAACTTGAAAGTTCGAAGTCTAAAAACGGTGAATGTCAAAAAAAAAAAAAAAACCGCTCAAAACGCAAAAAACCCCCAAAAAAAAACAAAAAAAAAAAATACTCTATGCTACCCCCTGTACCCCCCACTACTTAAATATACCAACTCCAAGATCACACTACAGTGCAGTAAAGGGAAATCTTCCCTTTCCGCAGTCTATGGCAATCTCCATTATACGTTTCAATGTTTTTACACTTAGAATTTTCAGGTTCGAAGTTTAGTGCTTCAAACTTGTGAGCATTTGACATAATGATATAGATCCCATATGTGTGTGTGTGTGTGTGTGTGTGTGTGTGTGTGTGTGTGTGGTTGTGTGCATGTGTGTGTGCGTGTGTGTGTGTGCGTGTGTGTGTGTGTGTGTGTGTGTGTGTGTGTGTGTGTGTGTGTGTGTGTGTGTGTGTGTGTGTGTGTGTGTGTGTGTGTGTGTGTGTGTGTGTGTGTATACGTATATATATATATATATATATATATATATATATATATATATATATATAGATAGATAGATAGATATAGATATATACAGTTTATATTTAAAACCTCTCTTTCTTTTTATAACACAAAAACTTTTCACCATATTCCAGAATTAAACAAAACAAAACTTTCCTTAACTCTTTCCTTAACTGCCTTTGCTGGCAATCTAAATTTCTATTTTACTCTACCTCATACTGCTCTACCAAAACTCTTACACGCCACTGAGATATTTTCAAAATTTTATAAGTATAAATTAAATTTAAATAAATCCTGTATATTTTAATAAAATGCTAATTACAATCCAATCAGCTACTTTCCAGAAACTGAGATTAAATTCAAAAATTCACTGAAGTATTTAGGGATAACTTTTTATCAGGACCTAAATCTGTTTTATCAAAACAAGTTAATAGTATTATGGTCAAACACTTGAACAAGGTATCCTTAAATAGAATAAATAAAAATTTCCTTTGTTGTAGAAAGTGGTGATTATCAAGATAAACATATTGCCAATATTATTTCAATGTAATGCATCCAATGTAATAATTCCAATCAAATAGCCAGATTTTTGGGGGCTCCCAAACTGGTTCATATTAGTTACCAAAAACTAATCTATCCCAAAAAGACTGAGGGTGTGGGCCTCCCAGACTTCAGACTCTGTTATGGTATAATAAATGCTACTAGAATTATAGTAATCTGAGATTATAATCCAAACAAAACTGAATGGAGCCTGATCTGCATTAAGGTTTGGTATAATCATGTAATCAAATGTAAATATAATCCTAAGGCCTTACCTTTTCTTAACAAGTCAAATATCAAAAAAATAAAATAAATAAATATGTTAAAATAAAATAATAACTTTGCAAAAATTAAACAAATCACTTAACCTAACAAGTCCATTCAAAATGCTACAGACAAAACATTTCAACCTAAACTTTAAACTAGATAATTCAATGTTTAACTTAAACAAGTACCCACTAATCAAATAAATGATCCTACAAGACATTTATATGTACAAAATCCTTTCAATTCATGGATTGAGAAATTATTGGAACCTTCCTAAAAAATATTTGATTATACTGAGACAGGTAAAAGAAATTACTTCAGTCCTACTAGATGACCAGAATATTAATGACAATAATATAAAGCTGTGTAGGATGTTTTGGAACACCTTTTCCAGAAAAAAATGATATCAAGCACATATGACTTAACTGTATCTATCAAATACCAGGATGCTACTAGATATTGTAATTACTAGACCACATTGAAACCAACAATTCAAAATAGTCAGAAAATCCAATCAATTCAACTATCTCTTAAATTTCTCCCCTTTTAAAAAAGTCTTATATACTCAGCTAATGATAAACAACAATACATATTTAACACCCATATTACTTAACAAATATTACTTCACACCCTCGCCAAATTGTTTACACTGTAAAGATCAAAAAGCTGATATCTTGGAGTTGGAAATGCTCATATAAATTGTTTTGTTCATTTAGAGACAAGCTAGAGAAAATGGGCTATGAAAAGTCCACTGTCTCATGGAAATTTACAGTTTTACATATCCTTCCTATTGGTCTAACCAAGCAAAATATACATGTTCTGTTTACCATGTTCTCACTACTGAAATTGTATATAACACAAAACTGGCTTGACAGATCTAAGATGTTGTGGGATGGTTTCAAACAAATATATAAACACATATATTACAACTCACAAGGTTATTAAAAAAACAAAACAAACAAAGCAAATGTTCCTACTGTATACATTTCTGGCATTCACTCATTGATCATATATTACAGTAAACTCAGTATTTTCAGTTAATGATAATCTGAACTAAATTTGGTAATAGATGTGGTATGAAGGATCTAAACTTTAAGAATTTTCTAAAGCCCTTACAAATAGATTTTCAAATATATCAAATTATACAAGACATATATCACTTTTTGTCCATAGTATTGTTTGCTTTTTTGATGTGTCTTATAAGATTTTCTCTCTGTAAGATGTTCATCACATGGTTGACGAAGTTTATAACTGTGATATTGAAGTTTTAAAAAAAATTAAAATCTAAATATATTTTTTTTAAAAAAAGATGGTTCGCTTAAAAATACTACTAACAATATATAAATATAATATCAAAAGGTAACAGTAAATGTATCTAAAATCATAATATTATAATCTTATTGTACCACAGTCACAGTTTTACCTTAAAGATTCCTGAGTTTTTTGGGGTTTTCTCAAGAATGATAATTTTATCGGTACTGAAAATGTTGTTGTTCACTGTTGATATTATTTCTTTATATACTTCTATTACATAAGTGTAGGCAATAGGCCTAGAATTTGGTAGAAATTATCTAAGTGAATATTCTAATTTAACTAATAGTAAGATGAACACTATATGTTGTTTGCTTGCTTTAGTACTTTCTGTTTTTTTTTCAGATTTCATGATAATATTTATCACCAGAGCAAAGCTGTAGCTATCATTGCCTTTGTGCCACCTGTTTTTGCCAGCTTGGTGATGACTTGGTGGGAGCATGAATTTTTAGTCAGACACCATCTTTTTGGTTGTGTTAGATTTTATAGGAGATATATTGATGATTTTCTGTTTTTGTGGGATGATATCAATGATGAATTTATTGTTTTTGTGAAAGATTTAAATTGCACTATTACTTTTTAAAATGTTACAGTTGGTGACTGAGTCTGATGTTATTTTTTTAAACCTTACATTGAGTTCAGATAAAGTTTATTTCTGTTTTCACAGCAATATGTACATGAAAGGCACATTTTGTTAGTAACTATCAATATTATGGTAGCAACCATCCTTCCTTTATGAAGTGGAATACCATTAGAGGGCAGTTTATTAATTAAGTTGTCTTAGTGATGAAAGTTATATTTTTAATGAAGTTGCTATTTTAATATTGTTTAATAATAGAGATTTTTGCATAGATAAACTTGACAAAATTGGAGAGGAGATTAGTCACAGTAGGTGGATTATGTTTCTACCAATATTGATACAAGAATATACAGTAAAAGATAAAAACATTTCTTCATTAAACAGTTTTAGTACTGTTTTTCATTGCCTATTTGGGTTGACATGTTTCCAATTAGAAGTGTTATCTTGGATAACTGAAAAATTATTATAGCAACAATGACTTATCTAAAGCTACCAATTTCACATAAGAAAATATATAATATTAAGTGTTTATTATAACATCTAGGATTACCTTTAGGAAAGCAAGGATACCACTCAATTTTATATGTAATAGAACATTACTCTAGAGATGGGGAAATGCTGAGTAATAAATCTATCTCTCCAGTGAGCCTTATTTATTTCGTTGCTGATGGAAATTCATTTCTTTAGTATGAATGTTTGTGAATCCATTTATTTTATGAAAATGTAGATCAAAAAGGATTCAGTATGGGATACCATATGTAACTCATCATACAAAAGTCTATGATACATGTATTATAGTGATAGTTGGTAACTCTAGGTCTTTAGTCAGTGGTCTTTCAGTAGGTAACCTGTGGGATCTTTCTAGCTGTATGATGTATATGCCTAGTTACATACTAAAAAGGGGCATTATATTCTATAATTGGTTTTATTAGGGCAGAGCATTACAAAATTATAACTTCCTTTGACTTAAATAGAAGGATTTCATGAGTAATATTGCCATATGATGGTCAAAAGTTCAGAATGTTTCTATGAAGTTGCAAGATCTCTGACAACAACACTGGTTTGGAATGAGGTGCTATCAATACTATAATTTGCTGCTGAGATTTGTTTACCAAAGGTGGCAGAGCTACAATATGCATATAAGTTCATTTCTAATGCATTACTACTTCTTCTGATTCAGGCCTTGCTGCAGCAAAACAGTATCAGGTGCTGAGTGAACAACGATACCCTGTTGGCAGTCATCATTAAATTCAATTTGCCATATATCTGGGACAGAGGTTTAGAGATGCACTGTTACTTTCTTTATGTGGGTTCTATCTATGAGCCAGTTTACTATATATTATACAACAAAAGGGTCTACCTTTAGACCATTAGGCTTATTTTTCTTCATTGCTGAGTGTTGCATGTTCATTTATCACACTGCACTAATAATATAAATAAATACATATTACTAATTGTATTTATTTATTTTTGTTTATTGACTGTGAGGTCCAGCTGGGCAGAAACCATTTACAATGGCGATCCAAGGCAAAAAATTCCAGTCAAGCAAAATATCTTTATTAAAAAAATCATAATATAAACATAATATTACATATCAACAGAAGAGTGTATACTTATATAAATGTACTGAGGGTACTGTGTCAATGTAAAAGGCAGGTAAGAGTAAACAATATGAATACAACTCTTTTGGTAATCACCATGACATAGGGGGATAACGGCCTAACTATTGCCCCAGTGACCTGGGTTGATTAGCAGCTCAGGTGTCTGAGGTGTTGGCAAGGAAGGATAGGTATGCCCATTCTGCTAGAGGAGCGGGGGTCTAGGTGCACCCATTGAGTAGGCATAGTCTATAGGGGGGAATAGCCCTTGAAAATAATAGATGAACATTGGTAGGGAAAGAATGATGATAGGTTATTACACCGGGAATGAATAGATTTCAACCCTTGCTGGAGCAGTGGATAAGTGTACAATAGTACTCAGGTTGCAATCATCAGCAGACATAGTCATCCACACTTTTATAATATTGAAATGGATGTTTTTGAAATAAAACCAAGCAGGAGAGGGCCCAGCACTGATCCCTGTTGTACTCAACCTGTTATTATTTCATGTTTAGAGAGGGTACCAGCAACTTTCACAACATGGGATTTTCTGGATATCCAGTTCACATTCCACTGAATAATATAAGGACTTTCTTTATCTCATGTTGTAACAATTCCATGAAGGGAAACCGTGTCAAAAACCTTTGTCAGCTCAAAGTAAGCAGTGTGCACTGAGTGGCCACTGTCTAATGTCTCTGTAACCTTTTCAAAAAAGCTTTGCAGCCTCAGGAGACAGGACCTACTCTTCACAAAATAAAACAAAATTCTTGTGCTCTATATCAATTAAGCTGACGGTGTGTCTGCATTAATGAGTTTTGCTATGATGTACTCAATGGCTTTACAGTTAATTTGTGTGTGTCTACATTAATAAGTTCTGCTATGATGCTTTTCATGCCTTTACATATAAGGCCAATGAGGATGATGTAAGATATAATGCCCGAAAGGATTTGTGTTAATGTATAATTAACTCCCGCCCAGGGGTGTTATGAGGCACGGCACTGCAGGAGGAGGGCTTCTGCACCCCTGGAAGGGCATTAATTACACATTAACACACACCCTGGAGGGCATTATCGTGTTTAGAGAATGGGCTCATTGTAAAATTGTTGTGTTTTACTTAGTTATTTTTTTTAAGTACTATATTATTTTTTTCTTATGTATTTTTGATGTGAAATAGTTCCTCTGCCTAATGTTTCAAACTTTCAGTAGTATATGTTAATGGTGCTGGAGGAAGCATTTTACATTAAAAATATACAAAAATATAATATATTAGTTAAAAAAAGAAAAAAAAAGTAAGTAAAACACAACAGTTTTACAGACAGCCCATTCTCTCTCTCTCTCTCTCTCTCTCTCTCTCATACACAGCTTTCATACACGCATTCACTCACACAAGATCACTCTCAGTCTCTCTCGATCTCTCACACACACAGTCATTACTGCTTTCATACACGCATTCACACACACACACACACACACACACACACACACACACACACACACACACACACAAAAATAAACACACACATGCACTTCTTTCTGTTTCTTTTTTTATTTACACTCACTAAGCAGAAAAAGCGCTACTTAGCGAGTATAAAAGTAGTGTCAGCCATTAGTTTTTTAGCAGTCCAAGCTCCACAGCAGCTTTATATGCTGCGGTGAAGCAACAGACTCGTTTTTCACAGGGAATAACTTGTACATTAATACCCTGCTGGAGAATGTTCGTTCTCCAATCAGGTGCTGATGTAGAGTTTGCCCGTTCTCTAATGGCCTATAATTACCTAGGTCTGTAGAAGGACCACCTTTGTGTAGAGGAGTCACAGTTGCTGTTCTCCAGGCATCAGGCATAAATCCTACAAAGAAGCTAAGATTGAACAGTTTGTGTAGAGGCTGTCATAGTACACTTATTTTAACTAATTAACTAATTAATTTTTAAGTGGGTAACCATTTTCATACGTGACCCATGCTCAGAGGTAATAAACAGGGACAGTAAACTTAAGTTATACACTTCAGATATGATATAGTGCTTCTCTTACATAGTTGCAAAACTTTAGAAAGTTCATATAGTGTTTCCACATAGGTTGTGTAATGTAAAATATTATACAGTTCTACATTTCTAATAATAATGTAGAGGTTTGCATTCACTTTCTTCAGTGTACATGATTGGCAATACAGTTTGGTTACATGAGATTGCTTCTTAAAGGTTTAAAATTAAATTTCCTTGAACAAAACTCAAGCGTAAGTGAGAGAAAATAGTGACAGAGACAGACCTATAGAATAAGAAGAGAAAACTTGTATAAGAAAAGATAAATAGCAAAGAAAACCTTAAGCCTTTTAAAAAGTGTATCCATTATCCCTATAACATTTACAAGCAACATAACTGAAGAGCTGCTCAGAGAGGGACTTCATAATATTTTGATGTCTTGTTTCAGCTAGTATTTTTTTTTCCAAAGAGCCGGACCTGTTTGTGAGAAGGCAGTTGAGTGATAATATGTTCTCCTGGGAATTCCTTAAGGAATAGGACTGTTCCCTGATTATTTATTTATTTTTTTTTGGGGGTCATTTAGGATAACAGATACATCACTGCAACATTCTAATGACCTAAAATGGATACCCATTATTAATAGGACCATGTATTGTCTATGCACCTTACAGTGATGCATGTGGGCATCAGCAAGGAGGCAAATCTGGCAGTTTTATTGTCAGTGATTTGTAGTCTTTGAGTGTTTAAATAGGGTACAAAAAGAGTACAGGGTGACAATATTCAAGTTTAGGGAGAAGGGCATTCTTTGCCAATGCTTTCCTGGCAGTAGGAGATGGCAGATGTGATATCCTATATGGCAGAGTTTTAGTTGTGTGAGGAATTTTATTAATGATTATAAGAATGGAATGTAAAGCTTGGTCCTGATGAGAGTACAGCCTGATATGCTGTCTGGTCCCATAAAAGTATTATTTTAGTCTTTGACAGGAATTTTAAGACTTGTTCCAAGGTGATTTCAGAGGAAACAAACTTTTCAGGGGTACTGGGGGCAACAATGTGGATAGATGACAGCTAGTCCTTAATTTATCTGCTAACACATTGGCTGTATCCTTAGGATTATAATTTGTGATATCATTACAGATGAGCTTATTAATACCATTAATACCGTGGTGGTGCAGCAGTAGCATTGTTGCCTCACAGCAAGAGGTTCTCCCGTTCGATTCTCGGCTGGAGTTCAGGGAGTGCCTTCTGTGTGGAGTCTGCATGTCCTCCCCATGGTTGGGTGGGTGTTCGAAAGACATGCGTAAATGGGCATGCCTTCATTGAAGGTTGAACGTCGAGCTGGCACCTCAGCGTTTGTGAAAATCTACTGCCAATCATTAGCGGACCGGAGTTCCGCTGTGGCGACCCCTAACCGGGAAAAGCTGAAAGACAAACAAACATTACAGATGAGTTTATTACATTGGTAATTTCCTGACATTGCAGAAGAAGGTTCTGTAATTTCCTTTTGTATCTGCATTAACCTTCATTTGAATTAATTTATTTATGCAGTATTTACACAGTGACAATTATGCTTTGATATTTGGTACATTATTAATAACAGATGATGTAAGGAATGAGTATACATGTTAATCACTGAATGCAGATAAAAGTTCACAACCCTTGTGGGCATGCATAAAGAGCAGCAATTCCGTCACTGTAAACAAGGTGCCCTGCATTGGAAATACATGCAAAATGTAAAGCATGTTCATTGATAGTGGTATATATGATGTAGCTTTAGTGTTTTGGTGTAATTGATATGCGCATGTAGCAGACGTTGATTCAGATAAGCTGCAATCCATGCATTATTTGATATAAAGTATTACAATTTTTATAGTTCATTGTGTTTATGTAATATTTGTTATTCAGTGCTCAGAAGAGGAACAATGCATTTCATACAGAGTTCCATGTTAATCAGTTAAGTGATTCAACAATAATTCAGGTATTTATGAACATAGAGCACAGAAGTGTAAATGTGTCTTGCACTCTGTATTTGGTATGCCACCTGGGAATACTACAATTTTTAGATATGAATCTTCAGTAGCATAGCTAGGGTGGAGCGAGAGGGGCAACAGTCCATGGCGCAAAGTGTTGGGGTGCAGTCATCCAATCTGGATCTCTCTTTAATGCAATACCGACTTTTAAAGTTGGTATTACATTTGTAGTCAAACCTGAGTGCTATAGTTTGCTTCAGTTTAAAAGTTAGAAATTTTTATTTTAACTAAAATTTGAGTGCTGTAGCACAGTGCAGTTTACAACACTTTATATGAAAAATATTTTTTTTAACTAAAACTTGAACGACATAGCACTCTGTGCAAGCATGGCAGAAACTGTAGCAACTGCTTTCTACAAATTTTGTAGCAAGCGGTTCACTACATTTTAGAAGAAGAAATTCTCTATTTGTTATTTATATTTTTTTTTAAAAAGTGATGCGGGTCAAAGGCAGTGCACAGAAATGGGACATGAATGGCTAGGCGGGGGGGGGGGTTGTGCATCTGGTCACCTGGTTGGTGTGGCAATAGAAGGAACGTCCATTTTACAGATCCTGTAAAGTGCTTTTTTTGTCTGCAAATGAAGAGCTGGGTTGTGGATTACTGGTTCATGGTACTGGCACAGGGCACTAGATGAACCAGCTATGCTTCTGTAAATTTTAATAGTTTTCAGAGGCACAAAGTGACTTTTCTGTATTCCTGCATGTCATACAGAAGTCCCTGGTACACTAATGAGTACTGTGTGCTCTTGGTCTTGGGAATGACAGCAGTGTGAACCCTGAGAAAACTACATAGCAGTAGTGGGTAAGGCAGCTGTTTAGTGAACAGTATGCCCTAACAACTAGCTCAATAACTGCTTCTTAAGGCATGCTTAACAGCCTAAAGATGCTTACTCACTACCTCTGTACTATTTATATCAGCAAAATAAATCACAGTCACAATGAATGTCAGTGGTCGTTTAATCAGTGGCATAATATGGTAATGATGGGATTTGGTGCTTGTGTGAATGCAGTCTTGGGAAATGAACAGCATCACTGCAGTCAGGACATGGTAGTCTGATAACAGGATTTTGCCATTACTGTGGGTAATTCTGTTGCCAATAGGGTCTGATTGCCAAGCAGCAGAGGTCTTGAGGAAGATTGTATATTTACAGCACTGGTAATTGTTCAGCTGAGCAACATACTAGCAGGGGAGCAGACTTGCTGTCGCTACAACAGCTATAACAGCTGCTCATTTACCACTGCACTTCCATACTTTACATTTCATGACTTGGTACATACAACAGAGTTGTATCCTTTGAAAATTTCATTTGTTCATTCATTAATAGGGGGAATCAATGTGCATAAGTATTTTTGACTGAGGAACTCTGTTTGCACATTGCTGCAAGAATGCAGACAAGGGTTTGTTCCATTGCACCATTGATTAAGTACTTCTTTATATAGTTGTAAAATTGTAAGAGCAGTCACCACGAAGGTATCAATAAAACACAAAATACAGCTGGTCCCAAGCAAAGTCCAATGGCAGTCGTTTAAGAAGGTAGCAAAAACGTTTATTCAAGAACTTAAAATGAGCGCTTTCGCATAGCCAAGCTATGCTTCTTCAGATATTAATTCAAAGTAAAATATCAGATGTTTATATACAACTTTTGGCGGGCTCATTAAATCATTAAGTATGCATATTGCAACAAATCAACTAACAATTAGTAGTCATAGAAACAAAAAACAGAAAACACAATTTAAGAAACACTATTTAAACTACCCAATTTAAAAAATACATCAAGTAAAACTGTTCGTGTAGACTGTATACATCATACTAAAATCATCGATCATGTCAGACAACACTAATAGTTTAAAAATGACGCCAAAAAATCTTGGAACCTCAAATCTTCCTTTTGAATTAACTGCAACATATATACATACCTTCTTGTCAAGCCTAACAACAGTTGCTTTATCTGGCATAACAAGACAAAGTAAAACAAATACTTCCACTACTCACTGGCATGAATCCATCACTCGTAAATATTTCGTAGATCTCACTAGGGTATCCATGACCAAGTTACACTCACCACCAGCACGATGGTACAACATACTGTTCTAACATTGAAATCCCACTAGATCCAAAACCATGTGCATATCTGTAAATCAGTTTTACTTAGTATAGAAAATATGCATGCCCACGTAGCTGTACGAAAAATCGCGTGCTTACGTGTGCCTGAAGAACATCCTGGGGAAGCAAAGCGATCTTCTGG
The DNA here is from genome assembly GCF_019279795.1 of Protopterus annectens. Classification (NCBI taxonomy): domain Eukaryota; kingdom Metazoa; phylum Chordata; order Ceratodontiformes; family Protopteridae; genus Protopterus; species Protopterus annectens. Next base: position 889,976,977 of record NC_056726.1, on the reverse strand, counting down.
GTCCTAACGCCTAAGGCTTACATTTCCAGACGGAACTTAAACCTTGATATTTAACTGTTAATCGATATTGCTTAAAACTTCACTATTTCAGCAGGCAAGGCATTAATTCATATGACATGCCTAACTAGATGCTCTTCCATCTCTGAATGTTAAAAAACATTGGATTGAATAACATCGCTCATGAGAGACGATGAAGGATGTGTGGGATATAAAAAATATATAAAAAATATATATATATAGCTAGATGTAGAGCAACCTATATAAACATATGCAGACAAGGCATAGTCCATACGACATGTTTAACTAAATACTCCCCATCTCTAAATATAGAGAAACATTAGAATGAATGATGTCACTCGTAAGAGAAGATGAAAAATGTGTGGGGTATAAAAAATATATATATATGAAAATATATTCAGAGCAACCTATACGAAATATGAAAAATGGAATAGTAATAGCTAACTCTGCATATTAGCAAGTAGAATGCAAACCATCATTAGATATCAGATATAGCACTAGCTCATATAAATGTATTGAGTAGCCAATCATGCGTTTTGTTATTAAAGGTGTATCAAACCAAACCAGACAAAAAACCATGTAGCATTTTACATACTATGAAAAATCATGATGTGTACCTCTAACCTTATTACGAGTGACATTATTCAATCTAATGTTTCTCTATATTTAGAGATGGGGAGTATTTAGGATGTTCTTCAGGCACACGTAAGCACGCGATTTTTCGTACAGCTACGTGGGCATGCATATTTTCTATACTAAGTAAAACTGATTTACAGATATGCACATGGTTTTGGATCTAGTGGGATTTCAATGTTAGAACAGTATGTTGTACCATCGTGCTGGTGGTGAGTGTAACTTGGTCATGGATACCCTAGTGAGATCTACGAAATATTTACGAGTGATGGATTCATGCCAGTGAGTAGTGGAAGTATTTGTTTTACTTTGTCTTGTTATGCCAGATAAAGCAACTGTTGTTAGGCTTGACAAGAAGGTATGTATATATGTTGCAGTTAATTCAAAAGGAAGATTTGAGGTTCCAAGATTTTTTGGCGTCATTTTTAAACTATTAGTGTTGTCTGACATGATCGATGATTTTAGTATGATGTATACAGTCTACACGAACAGTTTTACTTGATGTATTTTTTAAATTGGGTAGTTTAAATAGTGTTTCTTAAATTGTGTTTTCTGTTTTTTGTTTCTATGACTACTAATTGTTAGTTGATTTGTTGCAATATGCATACTTAATGATTTAATGAGCCCGCCAAAAGTTGTATATAAACATCTGATATTTTACTTTGAATTAATATCTGAAGAAGCATAGCTTGGCTATGCGAAAGCGCTCATTTTAAGTTCTTGAATAAACGTTTTTGCTACCTTCTTAAACGACTGCCATTGGACTTTGCTTGGGACCAGCTGTATTTTGTGTTTTATTGATACCTTCGTGGTGACTGCTCTTACAATTTTACAACTACTTTTTTTCTTGTTTGGTGAGAGCATCTTCAGCTGTGAGTAGTACTCCTGGTACTGTACTTCTTTATATAACCATACACAGGGTTCATGAATAGAGTCCAGAATGTTTAAACTTTATTATATGTTGCACATATTACTCAGTGATATACAACAGAACATAAAGTCTGTGCCTGTAAAACATTACACATTAGCAAGGGTGGAGATGACAGCCACTTGGAGATATTTGTTAAGACTGAAAAGCAGATGTCTAATGAATTAGACATGCATTTAGCATACATAGACAGGTCCCTATTAGATCATTCAAAATTCAGTTCAGAAAATGGCATTTTTGGTGTACTTACATCGAACATGCAGTTCGTCGAACTGTTCATACTGAGATTGCGGTACAGTGAAAATAGGAAAATTTGCCCTTTCCTCACTGTAGTGCAATCTCAGAGTTGGTATATATAATTAGTACGGGGCAGCCCCCCACAAGAGCAGAATTCGATGAACAGCATTTCTGATGAAATGCCATTTGTTGAAGTGAGTTTTCTCTGATCTAATATAGACCCTACATAGACATCACAAATCTAAACTGCAACTCCATTCTTTAAACATTGATACAATGCTTGCATGTCTGCTGGTCCTTTATGTGACAACAAGATTTCTAGCTTGTCTGCATACAGTTGCCACTTGGCTTCCTTTCACTTGCTAAATGTTGAGCTCAGCTGCTTTGAACTTTGACATCATTGTTCGTTACACAGGCTGGAGACTGCTTACCTGATATGACATTTGGTATATCTCTGATGATATTTCTTTGTTTCCTTGTCAGCCCATTGGTCTTGCAAATGTCCTGCCCCATGGAATTGAGAGCATGCTAAACTGGTGTGTGTGGTGTGTGTCCACTTCAGATCAAACTAAATTTATTAAGTGAAAAAAATAAACTTTTCTGGTAAACAGGATATTTTGACTTTTACTACTTTTTTGCACATAAGTGTACATTCTGTGCACTTTTGCATCTACATTTTTTGCTAATTTAACAGTGTGCTGTTTTGAAGCTCTTTTGAAACAAGATAGCCATGCTATGGCTAAACATGTGTCTCTGAAGAATTAATACAGAGAAACTATGATGTCATATGTATTTTGATATTTAATAATTAATTTTGATTTACATTCAGTACCAGATGCTAATAATATCTAAGTGACATGGAAGATAAAGGTATTGCAACTATGATATGGAAACATACCATGTAATGCTTTGCATTCATTATAGAAAGAAAAATAGTCGCGATGGTGCAGCGGTAGCATTGTCACCTCACAGCAAGAGGTTCTCCCATTCGATTCTCGGCTGGAGCGCCTTCTGTATGGAGTCTGCATGTCCTCCCCGTGGTCGAGTGGCGTTCGAAAGACATGTGTGAATGGGCGTGCCTTCGATGAAGGTTGGGTGTCGGGCTGGCACCTTCGCACCATAAAAATTGACTGCCAATCATTAGAGGACCGGAGTTTTGCTGTGGCGACCCCTAAATAGGAAAAGCCGAAAGGAAAACAACAACAACAAAATAGAAAGAAAAATAGTATTTGCAGTAAAACTTTTAATGCAGTTGCTTTTGCTAAATATGTCTGTGTTGTTCTCCATACAGTTATACTTGATAATTAACATCTATGTAAAAAAGTAATGTTTGTCACATCAGACATGTCTACTTGGCAAAAAACTTTTAGCACTCATTCTCTGCAATGCAGAAACAGTTTTTATGTTGTGATAGTTGATTTCATGTGATGAGTTGTCACTAGCCAGGTGGGGGTGATTCAGAGACACACTGACCATGACTGTGGAAAGCCAAGAAATGCAGAGGCCCACATAATATGCAAATAGTATAATAATGACATGGAAATGAACAACATCAACAAAAATGAGAGCAGTGGCAAATGCATATGATAACAAAGAGTATGTCAGAGTGATTCAAAAATGTATATACTTAGTGTGGAGAGATGTTACGACCATGGATGCTGACTGCAGAAATATCTTGGAGTTACTGAAGACAAACCAAAAAAATATGCCTGGGATAGTCTCTGTATTAGTGAATACATATGTGCAAGAGGCCAATGTCACTGCTAATAGTCATGGAGGTGCTAATCAGCGTCCTTGATGCCATCAGGTCACCCATAAGCTCTTGATATATGATTTCTTGATACACTGGAAAATATTAGGGTACAACCTAACACCTTAATAATGGGCGATTTCAACTACCCCACCATTAACTTGGAAAACTACTTATGTACCAACTCTTGTGTTCAATGTTTTCTGGAATTCATAAATTCCAATGCCTTGGATCAACTTATCCACACCCCCACCAGGGGCAGCAATAGCCTAGACCTGGTCATTACCAGCATGGCAACCTGTGTTCCACACCAGAGGTCAATTCCTCATTGGTCAGATCCGACAACAAGCAAATCACCCTAGACATCCACATCCTACCCCACCCCCATTAAGGAAACCACCGTAAAAAATTTCTCCAAAGCCAACTTCACGCTTCTTAAGACAGAAGTGGCAAACTTCATGACACCATTGCTGATGCACAATAAAGATATGACTGCTAAATCCTATACAATTGCACTTTACAAGCACTTACATGAGTGCCTGGATCATGCAATCCCTAACAGAACCAAGATGCTATCCTCCAAAAAAGGAAGCCAATCTGGTGGTCCCTTGCTATAAACAAACTCTACAAAAAAGAAAGAAACTGTTGCAAAACAGAGTAAAATCCGATGATTGGAGGAACTCCATGGTCATCCTCAGTAAGAAGCTGAGATTTCTCATAAAATCCTCCAAAGCTAGTTACGAAAACAAAATCTCCACTGATTCTAAAGACAACCACAAAGCATTCTATAGCTATGTCAAGAATCTCAATGGCAACACTCAGATCTGCTCTGAGTTACAGCACAATGGCACTAAATATACAGAACCAACTGATATTGCCAACATCCTGGCAGATAGGTTCAGTGCTAACTTTACCCCTCCTCTCATCCCCTAAAGGCCCATCTCCATACAGGAAGAATGCAAAGTACCTGTAATCATGACTGCACAGGTAAAAAATACACTCTCCAAAGCCAAGAACACAGCATCCATGGGACCTGACAACATCCCAGGCTGCGTTCTACATGAACTACAGAATGAACTGGCACCCCACCAATGTACCATGTTCAATCATAGCCTCACCGCAGGCTTTGTGCCCACTGAATGGTGCACAGCAATGTTTATTCCACTCCACAAAGGGGGAGCCACCACGGAACCCATGAACTACCATCCCATTAGCCTGATGAGCCTGGTCTGCAAGGCTATGGAGTGTATCATCATGTAACTTATAAACAATGACATTGGTAATCTCCAAACTCTGGACCCTACCCATTTCAGGTTTGTAAAAGGCAGATCGTGTCACCTAAACTTGATAGACGTCTTTGAAGAGGTCATCAAAGCAGTAGATGAAGGTAAGGTGGTTCAGACAGCCTATCTAGATCTTGCCAAGGCTTTCAACCCTATCCCCCACTCTGGAATTATAGACAAACTCACTAAACTAGGTATAAATCCCTATGTCACAAGATGGGTTGCCAACTGGTTCACTGACAGAACCCACACTGTGAAAGTAGCAGTCCTAGGTCCTCTCCTGATTGGTATCTACGTCTCTGAAGTACAGGCTAACACAGATGGTCTTTGGCTAACAAAGTTCGCAGATGACTGCAAACTGGGAGCCATAATCAAAACTCCTAATGATGTGGACATCCTACAAAAGGGCCTCACTGAGACAGATGCCTGATGTCAAAGCTATAGCCTAAAGCTCAATGCCAAAAAGTGCATTGTCATCCCTTTTGGTAAAAACTCTGTACCCATGAACTACAGCATAGGCAGGAGTCTACATAACACCGAAAGTGTGATAAGAGACTTTGGGACACAGGTGGACAGCAGTCTCTCCTTTGATAATCACATCGCCACAGTAGTAAGGAAATCCTTCTACGTGGCACACCTCATCACAAAAGGTTTCTCATCCAGGAAAAAAGAGGTCATTGTTCCCCTCTACTCATCACTCATTAGACCCATTATAGAGTACAACGTCCCTTTTGGTATGTACCTCACAAGACATCTACAACTGGAAAGGCCACAGAAATACCTCACAAAGAGGATTACTGGCCTCAAACAGATGCCCTACACAGACCGTCTCAAAAAACTCCAGCTATACTCTGTCGCATATCACCTACTCAGAGGTGATCTCTGCCTAACATACAAAGATATGTCAAACCCAGAGCTGTTGGACATGCTCCACGTAAAGAAATCCCAATCCCTCCAAGCTACACGCTCTAGGGACCTAAACTTTGTCACCACAATAAACAGAACATGCTGGAGGGATAGATTCCTGTCCCAGAGACTTCCCAGACTCTGGAACAAGCTACCTATCTATATCAAACAAAGCTCCTCATTAGCACTCTTCAAGAAAAATCTTGATGATTGGATGGGAAATAGGAAATTCACCCCGGGGATCACTTCTGTGGCTCTGCTTGACAGGGGCACAGGAAAATAATTTTCTTGGCTGGCAAAAGCCAGAGTACCATTTGGCTTGGCTTATATAGGCCCTAGGTCCAATAGCCTAGTACCTACCTATGAACCTATGAACGTATGCCCGCTGTGACCGAGAAACAGTAAACTGCTATCATGTGGATTCAGGCACCATTCAAGAGCTGTGATAACATTGACCTGTTTTACATACAGATATGTTTTGCATCAACCTGGTCTTTCACAATGTCATTCAGGACATTTTCACTTTTTCCCCCCTCCCCTTTTATACACATTATGTATATTAGATTCAGGTTCTATACGCATTAAGGTATACTAGGTTCTTGTTTGTTTGATATGGTCTTCGCCCATTGTAAATATATGTGGTTCAAATGTACTTATTGGATTAGTTACTTCCACTACTATAGATCCACTGCCATCAACGTATACAAAGTACACGTCATAGTTTTTAAACCTTTTTAATATTTGTTGAAATATTTACCCCATTCTAATGTTTTTTGATTTGTTTACATTAGACTAGTACTAGGTTTGACTGTCTTAATGGTAACAGGGTTTTATACAATGAGTTAAACTACTCCATGTTCAACCAGCATTAAAATTAGCCGTGGCATTCAAATTGTTTTCTTTGCCCTTTTTCTTCCCTTTTACACACACCATGCAGGCTAGATTCATGTGTTTCTACATACAAGGTATAGTAGGTCATTGTTTGTCAAACAGGATCTTGTCTGTTGTAAATATCTGCGTGTTATATCTTAAATGTATTCTTTGGATTATATATAAAAACTTTTTTATGACATTAATATATAAAAATGTTTTATTATATTAATATATATTTTTACCCTTTTACACCAATAGTATCTGTGTTGTAAACAATAATTTTAAATGGGTCATTCACTGGTTTTAACCAGGACATGATGAAAGAGTTTGGATTTTTAGGGAATATTTTTATAATACTGACTAATATTTGACATCGTACAAAAAGTGCACGTGCATTTTTATTTTTAAATGTGTAACAAATGGTTTCAGGGTTTAGAGTTGGTTATGTTAATTTAGCAGTTTATTTACTTTATTTTATTTTTAATTTTAAGATATATGTAAGTGAAATGTGAAATTTAAAGTTTTATGTTGTTTAAATGGTTGGAAAAGCTCACTGTGATTTGAACCGCTTACTACGAGAACTGACTGTGACTTGATTGGTTGAGTTACACACAGGAGTTTATTTAAACTCACTGTGAAAGGTAACCAAATGTCTGATGAAGTCCGGATACCATCCGGACGAAAAGCACTTCACTTATTACTTTGTTTTCTGTTTTTGTTTTCGTACGCAAGTTCACAGTTCGTTATATTGCATTTCGTGCTTACCAGTAATAAAACTTGTGGAAGTATCTCCGTTTGGAATCAGTACTTTTCCTGTGGTTACTTGGTTACCGTATTCTTTGGATTTGCAATTTTTATTTTTTATTATTATAGACCCATGACTGTCAACGTATT